>NW_027485428.1:0-38502 GCF_050908995.1 Andrena cerasifolii
CTCGTTTTACTCGTTTTACTCGTTTTACTCGTATTACTCGTATTACTCGTTTTACTCGTTTTACTCGTTTTACTCGTTTTACTCGTATTACTCGTTTTACTCGTTTTACTCGTTTTACTCGTTTTACTCGTTTTACTCGTTTTACTAGTTTTACTCGTTTTACTCGTTTTACTCGTTTTACTCGTTTTACTCGTATTACTCGTTTTACTCGTATTACTCGTTTTACTCGTTTTACTCGTTTTACTCGTTTTACTCGTTTTACTCGTTTTACACGTTTTACTCGTTTTACTCGTTTTACTAGTTTTGCTCGTTTTGCTCGTTTTGCTCGTTTTACTCGTTTTACTCGTTTTACTAGTTTTGCTCGTTTTACTCGTTTTACTCGTTTTACTCGTTTTTCTAGTTTTACTCGTTTTACTCGGTTTACTCGTTTTACTCGGTTTACTCGTTTTACTCGTTTTACTCGTTTTACTCGTTTTACTCGTTTTACTCGTTTTACTCGTTTTACTCGTTTTACTCGTTTTACTCGTTTTACTCGTTTTACTCGTTTTACCCGTTTTACTCGTTTTACCCGTTTTACTCGTTTTACCCGTTTTACTCGTTTTGCCCGTTTTACTCGGTTTACTCGTTTTACTCGTTTTACTCGTTTTACTCGTTTTACTCGTTTTACTCGTTTTACTCGTTTTACTCGTTTTACTCGTTTTACTCGTTTTACTCGTTTTACTCGTTTTACTCGTTTTACTCGTTTTACTCGTTTTACTCGTTTTACTCGTTTTACTCGTTTTACTCGTTTTACTCGTTTTACTCGTTTTACTCGTTTTACTCGTTTTACTCGTTTTACTCGTTTTACACGTTTTACTCGTTTTACTCGTTTTACTCGTTTTACTCGTTTTACTCGTTTTACTCGTTTTACTCGTTTTACTCGTTTTACTCGTTTTACTCGTTTTACTCGTTTTACTCGTTTTACTCGTTTTACTCGTTTTACTCGTTTTACTCGTTTTACTCGTTTTACTCGTTTTACTCGTTTTACTCGTTTTACTAGTTTTACTCGTTTTACTCGTTTTACCCGTTTTACTCGTTTTGCCCGTTTTACTCGTTTTACTCGTTTTACTCGTTTTACTCGTATTACTCGTTTTACTCGTTTTACTCGTTTTACTCGTTTTACTCCTTTTACTCGTATTACTCGTTTTACTCGTTTTACTCGTTTAACTAGTTTTACTCGTTTTACTCGTTTTACTCGTTTTACTCGTTTTACTCGTTTTACTCGTTTTACTCGTTTTACTCGTTTTACTCGTTTTACTCGTTTTACTCGTTTTACTCGTTTTACTCGTTTTACTCGTTTTACTCGTTTTACTCGTTTTACTCGTTTTACTCGTTTTACTAGTTTTGCTCGTTTTGCTCGTTTTACTCGTTTTACTCGTTTTACTAGTTTTGCTCGTTTTACTCGTTTTACTCGTTTTACTCGTTTTACTCGTTTTCTAGTTTTACTCGTTTTACTCGTTTTACTCGTTTTACTCGTTTTACTCGTTTTACTCGTTTTACTCGTTTTACTCGTTTTACTCGTTTTACACGTTTTACTGGTTTTACTCGTTTTACTCGTATTACTCGTATTACTCGTATTACTCGTTTTACTCGTTTTACTCGTTTTACTCGTTTTACTCGTTTTACTCGTTTTGCCCGTTTTACTCGTTTTACTCGTTTTACTCGTTTTACTCGTTTTACTCGTTTTACTCGTTTTGCTCGTTTTACTCGTTTTACTCGTTTTACTCGTTTTACTCGTTTTACTCGTTTTACCCGTTTTACTCGTTTTACCCGTTTTACTCGTTTTACCCGTTTTACTCGGTTTACTCGTTTTACTCGTTTTACTCGTTTTACTCGTTTTACTCGTTTTACTCGTTTTACTCGTTTTACTCGTTTTACTCGTTTTACTCGTTTTACTCGTTTTACTCGTTTTACTCGTTTTACTCGTTTTACTCGTATTACTCGTTTTACTCGTTTTACTCCTTTTACTCCTTTTACTGGTATTACTCGTTTTACTCGTTTTACTCGTTTAACTAGTTTTACTCGTTTTACTCGCTTTACTCGTTTTACTCGTTTTACTAGTTTTACTCGTTTTACTCGTTTTACTCGTTTTACCCGTTTTACTCGTTTTGCCCGTTTTACTCGTTTTACTCGTTTTACTCGTTTTACTCGTATTACTCGTTTTACTCGTATTACTCGTTTTACACGTTTTACTCGTTTTACTCGTTTTACTAGTTTTGCTCGTTTTGCTCGTTTTGCTCGTTTTACTCGTTTTACTCGTTTTACTAGTTTTGCTCGTTTTACTCGCTTTACTCGTTTTACTCGTTTAACTCGTTTTACTCGTTTTACTCGTTTTACTCGTTTTACCCGTTTTACTCGTTTTACCCGTTTTACTCGTTTTACCCGTTTTACTCGTTTTACTCGTTTTACTCGTTTTACTCGTTTTACTCGTTTTACTCGTTTTACTCGTTTTACTCGTTTTACTCGTTTTACTCCTTTTACTCGTTTTACTCGTTTTACTCGTTTTACTCGTTTTACTCGTTTTACTCGTTTTACTCGTTTTACTCGTTTTACTCGTTTTACTCGTTTTACTCGTTTTACTCGTTTTACTCGTTTTACTCGTTTTACTCGTTTTACTCGTTTTACTAGTTTTACTCGTTTTACTCGTTTTACTCGTATTACTCGTTTTACTCGTATTACTCGTTTTACTCGTTTTACTCGTTTTACTCGTTTTACTCGTTTTACTCGTTTTACTCGTTTTACTCGTTTTACTCGTTTTACTCGTTTTACTCGTTTTACTCGTTTTACTCGTTTAACTAATTTTACTCGTTTTACTCGTTTTACTCGTTTTACTCGTTTTACTCGTTTTACTCGTTTTACTCGTTTTACTCGTTTTACTCGTTTTACTCGTTTTACTCGTTTTACTCGTTTTACTCGTTTTACTAGTTTTACTCGTTTTACTCGTTTTACTCGTTTTACTCGTTTTACTCGTATTACTCGTTTTACTCGTATTACTCGTTTTACTCGTATTACTCGTTTTACTCGTTTTACTCGTTTTACTCGTTTTACACGTTTTACTCGTTTTACTAGTTTTGCTCGTTTTGCTCGTTTTGCTCGTTTTACTCGTTTTACTCGTTTTACTAGTTTTGCTCGTTTTACTCGTTTTACTCGTTTTACTCGTTTTTCTAGTTTTACTCGTTTTACTCGGTTTACTCGTTTTACTCGTTTTACTCGTTTTACTCGTTTTACTCGTTTTACTCGTTTTACTCGTTTTACTCGTTTTACTCGTTTTACTCGTTTTACTCGTTTTACTCGTTTTACTCGTTTTACTCGTTTTACTCGTTTTACTCGTTTTACTAGTTTTACTCGTTTTACTCGTTTTACCCGTTTTACTCGTTTTGCCCGTTTTACTCGTTTTACTCGTTTTACTCGTTTTACTCGTTTTACTAGTTTTGCTCGTTTTGCTCGTTTTGCTCGTTTTACTCGTTTTAATCGTTTTACTAGTTTTGCTCGTTTTACTCGTTTTACTCGTTTTACTCGTTTTACTCGTTTTTCTAGTTTTACTCGTTTTACTCGTTTTACTCGTTTTACTCGTTTTACTCGTTTTACTCGTTTTACTCGTTTTACTCGTTTTACTCGTTTTACTCGTTTTACTCGTTTTACTCGTTTTACTCGTTTTACTCGTTTTACTGGTTTTACTCGTTTTACTCGTATTACTCGTATTACTCGTTTTACTCGTTTTACTCGTTTTACTCGTTTTACTCGTTTTACTCGTTTTGCCCGTTTTACTCGTTTTACTCGTTTTACTCGTTTTACTCGTTTTACTCGTTTTGCTCGTTTTACTCGTTTTACTCGTTTTACTCGTTTTACTCGTTTTACTCGTTTTACCCGTTTTACTCGTTTTACCCGTTTTACTCGTTTTACCCGTTTTACTCGGTTTACTCGTTTTACTCGTTTTACTCGTTTTACTCGTTTTACTCGTTTTACTCGTTTTACTCGTTTACTCGTTTTACTCGTTTTACTCGTTTTACTCGTTTTACTCGTTTTACTCGTTTTACTCGTTTTACTCGTTTTACTCGTTTTACTCGTTTTACTCGTTTTACTCGTTTTACTCGTTTTACTCGTTTTACTCGTTTTACTCGTATTACTCGTTTTACTCGTTTTACTCCTTTTACTCCTTTTACTGGTATTACTCGTTTTACTCGTTTTACTCGTTTAACTAGTTTTACTCGTTTTACTCGCTTTACTCGTTTTACTCGTTTTACTAGTTTTACTCGTTTTACTCGTTTTACTCGTTTTACCCGTTTTACTCGTTTTACTCGTTTTACTCGTTTTACTCGTTTTACTCGTTCTACTCGTTTTACTCGTTTTACTCGTTTTACTCGTTTTACTCGTTTTACTCGTTTTACTCGTTTTACTCCTTTTACTCGTTTTACTCGTTTTACTAGTTTTACTCGTTTTACTCGTTTTACTCGTATTACTCGTTTTACTCGTATTACTCGTTTTACTCGTTTTACTCGTTTTACTCGTTTTACTCGTTTTACTCGTTTTACTCGTTTTACTCGTTTTACTCGTTTTTCTAGTTTTACTCGTTTTACTCGTTTTACTCGTTTTACTCGTTTTACTCGTTTTACTCGTTTTACTCGTTTTACTCGTTTTACTCGTTTTACTCGTTTTACTCGTTTTACTCGTTTTACTCGTTTTACTCGTTTTACTCGTTTTACTCGTTTTACTCGTTTTACTAGTTTTACTCGTTTTACTCGTTTTACTCGTATTACTCGTTTTACTCGTATTACTCGTTTTACTCGTTTTACTCGTTTTACTCGTTTTACTCGTTTTACTCGTTTTACTCGTTTTTCTCGTTTTACTCGTTTTACTCGTTTAACTAATTTTACTCGTTTTACTCGTTTTACTCGTTTTACTCGTTTTACTCGTTTTACTCGTTTTACTCGTTTTACTCGTTTTACTCGTTTTACTCGTTTTACTCGTTTTACTCGTTTTACTAGTTTTACTCGTTTTACTCGTTTTACTCGTTTTACTCGTTTTACTCGTATTACTCGTTTTACTCGTATTACTCGTTTTACTCGTATTACTCGTTTTACTCGTTTTACTCGTTTTACTCGTTTTACACGTTTTACTCGTTTTACTAGTTTTGCTCGTTTTGCTCGTTTTGCTCGTTTTACTCGTTTTACTCGTTTTACTAGTTTTGCTCGTTTTACTCGTTTTACTCGTTTTACTCGTTTTACTCGTTTTTCTAGTTTTACTCGTTTTACTCGGTTTACTCGTTTTACTCGTTTTACTCGTTTTACTCGTTTTACTCGTTTTACTCGTTTTACTCGTTTTACTCGTTTTACTCGTTTTACTCGTTTTACTCGTTTTACTCGTTTTACCCGTTTTACTCGTTTTACCCGTTTTACTCGTTTTACCCGTTTTACCCGTTTTGCCCGTTTTACTCGGTTTACTCGTTTTACTCGTTTTACTCGTTTTACTCGTTTTACTCGTTTTACTCGTTTTACTCGTTTTACTCGTTTTACTCGTTTTACTCGTTTTACTCGTTTTACTCGTTTTACTCGTTTTACTCGTTTTACTCGTTTTACTCGTTTTACTCGTTTTACTCGTTTTACTCGTTTTACTCGTTTTACTCGTTTTACTCGTTTTACTCGTTTTACTCGTATTACTCGTTTTACTCGTTTTAATCGTTTTACTCCTTTTACTGGTATTACTCGTTTTACTCGTTTTACTCGTTTAACTAGTTTTACTCGTTTTACTCGCTTTACTCGTTTTATTCGTTTTACTCGTTTTACTCGTTTTACTCGTTTTACTCGTTTTACCCGTTTTACTCGTTTTACCCGTTTTACTCGTTTTACCCGTTTTACTCGTTTTACTCGTTTTACTCGTTTTACTCGTTTTACTCGTTTTACTCGTTTTACTCGTTTTACTCGTTTTACTCGTTTTACTCGTTTTACTCGTTTTACTCGTTTTACTCGTTTTACTCGTTTTACTCGTTTTACTCGTTTTACTCGTTTTACTCGTTTTACTCGTTTTACTCGTTTTACTCGTTTTACTCGTTTTACTCGTTTTACTCGTTTTACTCGTTTTACTCGTTTTACTAGTTTTACTCGTTTTACTCGTTTTACTCGTATTACTCGTTTTACTCGTATTACTCGTTTTACTCGTTTTACTCGTTTTACTCGTTTTACTCGTTTTACTCGTTTTTCTCGTTTTACTCGTTTTACTCGTTTTACTAGTTTTACTCGTTATACTCGTTATACTAGTTTTACTCGTTTTACTCGTTTTACTAGTTTTACTCGTTTTACTCGTTTTACTCGTATTACTCGTTTTACTCGTTTTACTCGTTTTACTCCTTTTACTGGTATTACTCGTTTTACTCGTTTTACTCGTTTAACTAGTTTTACTCGTTTTACTCGCTTTACTCTATTTACTCGTTTTACTCGTTTTACTCGTTTTACTTGTTTTACTCGTTTAACTAGTTTTACTCGTTTTACTCGTTTTACTCGTTTTACTCGTTTTACTCGTTTTACTCGTTTTACTCGTTTTACTCGTTTTACTCGTTTTACTCGTTTTACTCGTTTTACTCGTTTTACTCGTTTTACTCGTTTTACTCGTTTTACTCGTTTTACTCGTTTTACTCGTTTTACTCGTTTTACTCGTTTTACTCGTTTTACTCGTTTTACTCGTTTTACTCGTTTTACTAGTTTTACTAGTTTTACTCGTTTTACTCGTTTTACTCGTTTTACCCGTTTTACTCGTTTTACTCGTTTAACTCGTTTTACTCGTTTTACTCGTTTTACTCGTTTTACCCGTTTTACTCGTTTTACCCGTTTTACTCGTTTTACTCGTTTTACTCGTTTTACTCGTTTTACTCGTTTTACTCGTTTTACTCGTTTTACTCGTTTTACTCGTTTTACTCGTTTTACTCGTTTTACTCGTTTTACTCGTTTTACTCGTTTTACTCGTTTTACTCGTTTTACTCGTTTTACTCGTTTTACTAGTTTTACTCGTTTTACTCGTTTTACTCGTATTACTCGTTTTACTCGTATTACTCGTTTTACTCGTTTTACTCGTTTTACTCGTTTTACTCGTTTTACTCGTTTTACTCGTTTTACTCGTTTTTCTCGTTTTACTCGTTTTACTCGTTTAACTAATTTTACTCGTTTTACTCGTTTTACTCGTTTTACTCGTTTTACTCGTTTTACTCGTTTTACTCGTTTTACTCGTTTTACTCGTTTTACCCGTTTTACTCGTTTTACCCGTTTTACTCGTTTTACCCGTTTTACTCATTTTACCCGTTTTACCCGTTTTGCCCGTTTTACTCGGTTTACTCGTTTTACTCGTTTTACTCGTTTTACTCGTTTTACTCGTTTTACTCGTTTTACTCGTTTTACTCGTTTTACTCGTTTTACTCGTTTTACTCGATTTACTCGTTTTACTCGTTTTACTCGTTTTACTCGTTTTACTCGTTTTACTCGTTTTACTCGTATTACTCGTTTTACTCGTTTTACTCGTTTTACTCCTTTTACTGGTATTACTCGTTTTACTCGTTTTACTCGTTTAACTAGTTTTACTCGTTTTACTCGCTTTACTCGTTTTACTCGTTTTACTCGTTTTACTCGTTTTACTCGTTTTACTCGTTTTACTCGTTTTACTCGTTTTACTCGTTTTACCCGTTTTACTCGTTTTACCCGTTTTACTCGTTTTACTCGTTTTACTCGTTTTACTCGTTTTACTCGTTTTACTCGTTTTACTCGTTTTACTCGTTTTACTCGTTTTACTCGTTTTACTCGTTTTACTCGTTTTACTCGTTTTACTCGTTTTACTCGTTTTACTCGTTTTACTCGTTTTACTCGTTTTACTCGTTTTACTCGTTTTACTCGTTTTACTCGTTTTACTCGTTTTACTCGTTTTACTAGTTTTACTCGTTTTACTCGTTTTACTCGTTTTACTCGTTTTACTCGTATTACTCGTTTTACTCGTATTACTCGTTTTACTCGTATTACTCGTTTTACTCGTTTTACTCGTTTTACTCGTTTTACACGTTTTACTCGTTTTACTAGTTTTGCTCGTTTTGCTCGTTTTGCTCGTTTTACTCGTTTTACTCGTTTTACTAGTTTTGCTCGTTTTACTCGTTTTACTCGTTTTACTCGTTTTTCTAGTTTTACTCGTTTTACTCGGTTTACTCGTTTTACTCGGTTTACTCGTTTTACTCGTTTTACTCGTTTTACTCGTTTTACTCGTTTTACTCGTTTTACTCGTTTTACTCGTTTTACTCGTTTTACTCGTTTTACTCGTTTTACTCGTTTTACTCGTTTTACTCGTTTTACTCGTTTTACTCGTTTTACTCGTTTTACTCGTTTTACTCGTTTTACTCGTTTTACTAGTTTTACTCGTTTTACTCGTTTTACCCGTTTTACTCGTTTTGCCCGTTTTACTCGTTTTACTCGTTTTACTCGTTTTACTCGTTTTACTAGTTTTGCTCGTTTTGCTCGTTTTGCTCGTTTTGCTCGTTTTACTCGTTTTAATCGTTTTACTAGTTTTGCTCGTTTTACTCGTTTTACTCGTTTTACTCGTTTTACTCGTTTTTCTAGTTTTACTCGTTTTACTCGTTTTACTCGTTTTACTCGTTTTACTCGTTTTACTCGTTTTACTCGTTTTACTCGTTTTACTCGTTTTACTCGTTTTACTCGTTTTACTCGTTTTACTCGTTTTACTCGTTTTACTGGTTTTACTCGTTTTACTCGTATTACTCGTATTACTCGTTTTACTCGTTTTACTCGTTTTACTCGTTTTACTCGTTTTACTCGTTTTGCCCGTTTTACTCGTTTTACTCGTTTTACTCGTTTTACTCGTTTTACTCGTTTTGCTCGTTTTACTCGTTTTACTCGTTTTACTCGTTTTACTCGTTTTACTCGTTTTACCCGTTTTACTCGTTTTACCCGTTTTACTCATTTTACCCGTTTTACTCGGTTTACTCGTTTTACTCGTTTTACTCGTTTTACTCGTTTTACTCGTTTTACTCGTTTTACTCGTTTTACTCGTTTTACTCGTTTTACTCGTTTTACTCGTTTTACTCGTTTTACTCGTTTTACTCGTTTTACTCGTTTTACTCGTTTTACTCGTTTTACTCGTTTTACTCGTTTTACTCGTTTTACTCGTATTACTCGTTTTACTCGTTTTACTCCTTTTACTCCTTTTACTGGTATTACTCGTTTTACTCGTTTTACTCGTTTAACTAGTTTTACTCGTTTTACTCGCTTTACTCGTTTTACTCGTTTTACTAGTTTTACTCGTTTTACTCGTTTTACTCGTTTTTCTAGTTTTACTCGTTTTACTCGTTTTACTCGTTTTACTCGTTTTACTCGTTTTACTCGTTTTACTCGTTTTACTCGTTTTACTCGTTTTACTCGTTTTACTCGTTTTACTCGTTTTACTCGTTTTACTCGTATTACTCGTATTACTCGTTTTACTCGTTTTACTCGTTTTACTCGTTTTACTCGTTTTACTCGTTTTGCCCGTTTTACTCGTTTTACTCGTTTTACTCGTTTTACTCGTTTTACTCGTTTTGCTCGTTTTACTCGTTTTACTCGTTTTACTCGTTTTACTCGTTTTACTCGTTTTACCCGTTTTACTCGTTTTACCCGTTTTACTCATTTTACCCGTTTTACTCGGTTTACTCGTTTTACTCGTTTTACTCGTTTTACTCGTTTTACTCGTTTTACTCGTTTTACTCGTTTTACTCGTTTTACTCGTTTTACTCGTTTTACTCGTTTTACTCGTTTTACTCGTTTTACTCGTTTTACTCGTTTTACTCGTTTTACTCGTTTTACTCGTTTTACTCGTTTTACTCGTTTTACTCGTTTTACTCGTTTTACTCGTTTTACTCGTATTACTCGTTTTACTCGTTTTACTCCTTTTACTCCTTTTACTGGTATTACTCGTTTTACTCGTTTTACTCGTTTAACTAGTTTTACTCGTTTTACTCGCTTTACTCGTTTTACTCGTTTTACTAGTTTTACTCGTTTTACTCGTTTTACTCGTTTTACCCGTTTTACTCGTTTTACTCGTTTTACTCGTTTTACTCGTTTTACTCGTTTTACTCGTTTTACTCGTTTTACTCGTTTTACTCGTTTTACTCGTTTTACTCGTTTTACTCGTTTTACTCCTTTTACTCGTTTTACTCGTTTTACTCGTTTTACTCGTTTTACTCGTTTTACTCGTTTTACTCGTTTTACTCGTTTTACTCGTTTTACTCGTTTTACTCGTTTTACTCGTTTTACTAGTTTTACTCGTTTTACTCGTTTTACTCGTATTACTCGTTTTACTCGTATTACTCGTTTTACTCGTTTTACTCGTTTTACTCGTTTTACTCGTTTTACTCGTTTTACTCGTTTTTCTCGTTTTACTCGTTTTACTCGTTTAACTAATTTTACTCGTTTTACTCGTTTTACTCGTTTTACTCGTTTTACTCGTTTTACTCGTTTTACTCGTTTTACTCGTTTTACTCGTTTTACTCGTTTTACTCGTTTTACTCGTTTTACTCGTTTTACTAGTTTTACTCGTTTTACTCGTTTTACTCGTTTTACTCGTTTTACTCGTATTACTCGTTTTACTCGTATTACTCGTTTTACTCGTTTTACACGTTTTACTCGTTTTACTAGTTTTGCTCGTTTTGCTCGTTTTGCTCGTTTTACTCGTTTTACTCGTTTTACTAGTTTTGCTCGTTTTACTCGTTTTACTCGTTTTACTCGTTTTACTCGTTTTTCTAGTTTTACTCGTTTTACTCGGTTTACTCGTTTTACTCGTTTTACTCGTTTTACTCGTTTTACTCGTTTTACTCGTTTTACTCGTTTTACTCGTTTTACTCGTTTTACTCGTTTTACTCGTTTTACTCGTTTTACCCGTTTTACTCGTTTTACCCGTTTTACTCGTTTTACCCGTTTTACCCGTTTTGCCCGTTTTACTCGGTTTACTCGTTTTACTCGTTTTACTCGTTTTACTCGTTTTACTCGTTTTACTCGTTTTACTCGTTTTACTCGTTTTACTCGTTTTACTCGTTTTACTCGTTTTACTCGTTTTACTCGTTTTACTCGTTTTACTCGTTTTACTCGTTTTACTCGTTTTACTCGTTTTACTCGTTTTACTCGTTTTACTCGTTTTACTCGTTTTACTCGTATTACTCGTATTACTCGTTTTACTCGTTTTACTCGTTTTACTCGTTTTACTCGTTTTACACGTTTTACTCGTTTTACTCGTTTTACTAGTTTTGCTCGTTTTGCTCGTTTTGCTCGTTTTACTCGTTTTACTCGTTTTACTAGTTTTGCTCGTTTTACTCGTTTTACTCGTTTTACTCGTTTTACTCGTTTTACTCGTTTTTCTAGTTTTACTCGTTTTACTCGGTTTACTCGTTTTACTCGTTTTACTCGTTTTGCTCGTTTTACTCGTTTTACTCGTTTTACTCGTTTTACTCGTTTTACTCGTTTTACTCGTTTTACTCGTTTTACTCGTTTTAATCGTTTTACTCGTATTACTCGTTTTACTCGTTTTACTGGTATTACTCGTTTTACTCGTTTTACTCGTTTAACTAGTTTTACTCGTTTTACTCGCTTTACTCGTTTTACTCGTTTTACTCGTTTTACTCGTTTTACTAGTTTTGCTCGTTTTGCTCGTTTTGCTCGTTTTGCTCGTTTTACTCGTTTTACTAGTTTTGCTCGTTTTACTCGTTTTACTCGTTTTACTCGTTTTACTCGTTTAACTCGTTTTACTCGTTTTACTCGTTTTACCCGTTTTACTCGTTTTACCCGTTTTACTCGTTTTACTCGTTTTACTCGTTTTACTCGTTTTACTCGTTTTACTCGTTTTACTCGTTTTACTCGTTTTACTCGTTTTACTCGTTTTACTCGTTTTACTCCTTTTACTCGTTTTACTCGTTTTACTCGTTTTACTCGTTTTACTCGTTTTACTCGTTTTACTCGTTTTACTCGTTTTACTAGTTTTACTCGTTTTACTCGTTTTACTCGTTTTACTCGTATTACTCGTTTTACTCGTATTACTCGTTTTACACGTTTTACTCGTTTTACTCGTTTTACTAGTTTTGCTCGTTTTGCTCGTTTTACTCGTTTTACTCGTTTTACTAGTTTTGCTCGTTTTACTCGTTTTACTCGTTTAACTAGTTTTACTCGTTTTACTCGTTTTACTCGTTTTACTCGTTTTACTGGTTTTACTCGTTTTACTCGTTTTACTCGTTTTACTCGTTTTACTCGTTTTACTCGTTTTACTCGTTTTACTCGTTTTACTCGTATTACTCGTATTACTCGTTTTACTCGTTTTACTCGTTTTACTCGTTTTACTCGTTTTACACGTTTTACTCGTTTTACTCGTTTTACTCGTTTTACTCGTTTTACTAGTTTTACTCGTTTTACTCGTTTTACCCGTTTTACTCGTTTTGCCCGTTTTACTCGTTTTACTCGTTTTACTCGTTTTACTCGTTTTACTCGTTTTACTAGTTTTACTCGTTTTACTCGTTTTACCCGTTTTACTCGTTTTGCCCGTTTTACTCGTTTTACTCGTTTTACTCGTTTTACTCGTATTACTCGTTTTACTCGTTTTACTCGTTTTACTCGTTTTACTCCTTTTACTCGTATTACTCGTTTTACTCGTTTTACTCGTTTAACTAGTTTTACTCGTTTTACTCGTTTTACTCGTTTTACTCGTTTTACTCGTTTTACTCGTTTTACTCGTTTTACTCGTTTTACTCGTTTTACTCGTTTTACTCGTTTTACTCGTTTTACTCGTTTTACTCGTTTTACTCGTTTTACTAGTTTTGCTCGTTTTGCTCGTTTTGCTCGTTTTACTCGTTTTACTCGTTTTACTAGTTTTGCTCGTTTTACTCGTTTTACTCGTTTTACTCGTTTTACTCGTTTTTCTAGTTTTACTCGTTTTACTCGTTTTACTCGTTTTACTCGTTTTACTCGTTTTACTCGTTTTACTCGTTTTACTCGTTTTACTCGTTTTACTCGTTTTACTGGTTTTACTCGTTTTACTCGTATTACTCGTATTACTCGTATTACTCGTTTTACTCGTTTTACTCGTTTTACTCGTTTTACTCGTTTTACTCGTTTTGCCCGTTTTACTCGTTTTACTCGTTTTACTCGTTTTACTCGTTTTACTCGTTTTGCTCGTTTTACTCGTTTTACTCGTTTTACTCGTTTTACTCGTTTTACTCGTTTTACCCGTTTTACTCGTTTTACCCGTTTTACTCGTTTTACCCGTTTTACTCGGTTTACTCGTTTTACTCGTTTTACTCGTTTTACTCGTTTTACTCGTTTTACTCGTTTTACTCGTTTTACTCGTTTTACTCGTTTTACTCGTTTTACTCGTTTTACTCGTTTTACTCGTTTTACTCGTTTTACTCGTATTACTCGTTTTACTCGTTTTACTCCTTTTACTCCTTTTACTGGTATTACTCGTTTTACTCGTTTTACTCGTTTAACTAGTTTTACTCGTTTTACTCGCTTTACTCGTTTTACTCGTTTTACTAGTTTTACTCGTTTTACTCGTTTTACTCGTTTTACCCGTTTTACTCGTTTTGCCCGTTTTACTCGTTTTACTCGTTTTACTCGTTTTACTCGTATTACTCGTTTTACTCGTATTACTCGTTTTACACGTTTTACTCGTTTTACTCGTTTTACTAGTTTTGCTCGTTTTGCTCGTTTTGCTCGTTTTACTCGTTTTACTCGTTTTACTAGTTTTGCTCGTTTTACTCGTTTTACTCGTTTTACTCGTTTAACTCGTTTTACTCGTTTTACTCGTTTTACTCGTTTTACCCGTTTTACTCGTTTTACCCGTTTTACTCGTTTTACCCGTTTTACTCGTTTTACTCGTTTTACTCGTTTTACTCGTTTTACTCGTTTTACTCGTTTTACTCGTTTTACTCGTTTTACTCGTTTTACTCCTTTTACTCGTTTTACTCGTTTTACTCGTTTTACTCGTTTTACTCGTTTTACTCGTTTTACTCGTTTTACTCGTTTTACTCGTTTTACTCGTTTTACTCGTTTTACTCGTTTTACTCGTTTTACTCGTTTTACTCGTTTTACTAGTTTTACTCGTTTTACTCGTTTTACTCGTATTACTCGTTTTACTCGTATTACTCGTTTTACTCGTTTTACTCGTTTTACTCGTTTTACTCGTTTTACTCGTTTTACTCGTTTTTCTCGTTTTACTCGTTTTACTCGTTTAACTAATTTTACTCGTTTTACTCGTTTTACTCGTTTTACTCGTTTTACTCGTTTTACTCGTTTTACTCGTTTTACTCGTTTTACTCGTTTTACTCGTTTTACTCGTTTTACTCGTTTTACTCGTTTTACTAGTTTTACTCGTTTTACTCGTTTTACTCGTTTTACTCGTATTACTCGTTTTACTCGTATTACTCGTTTTACTCGTTTTACTCGTTTTACTCGTTTTACACGTTTTACTCGTTTTACTAGTTTTGCTCGTTTTGCTCGTTTTGCTCGTTTTACTCGTTTTACTCGTTTTACTAGTTTTGCTCGTTTTACTCGTTTTACTCGTTTTACTCGTTTTTCTAGTTTTACTCGTTTTACTCGGTTTACTCGTTTTACTCGTTTTACTCGTTTTACTCGTTTTACTCGTTTTACTCGTTTTACTCGTTTTACTCGTTTTACTCGTTTTACTCGTTTTACTCGTTTTACTCGTTTTACTCGTTTTACTCGTTTTACTCGTTTTACTAGTTTTACTCGTTTTACTCGTTTTACCCGTTTTACTCGTTTTGCCCGTTTTACTCGTTTTACTCGTTTTACTCGTTTTACTCGTTTTACTAGTTTTGCTCGTTTTGCTCGTTTTGCTCGTTTTACTCGTTTTAATCGTTTTACTAGTTTTGCTCGTTTTACTCGTTTTACTCGTTTTACTCGTTTTACTCGTTTTTCTAGTTTTACTCGTTTTACTCGTTTTACTCGTTTTACTCGTTTTACTCGTTTTACTCGTTTTACTCGTTTTACTCGTTTTACTCGTTTTACTCGTTTTACTCGTTTTACTCGTTTTACTGGTTTTACTCGTTTTACTCGTATTACTCGTATTACTCGTTTTACTCGTTTTACTCGTTTTACTCGTTTTACTCGTTTTACTCGTTTTGCCCGTTTTACTCGTTTTACTCGTTTTACTCGTTTTACTCGTTTTACTCGTTTTGCTCGTTTTACTCGTTTTACTCGTTTTACTCGTTTTACTCGTTTTACTCGTTTTACTCGTTTTACCCGTTTTACTCGTTTTACCCGTTTTACTCGTTTTACCCGTTTTACTCGGTTTACTCGTTTTACTCGTTTTACTCGTTTTACTCGTTTTACTCGTTTTACTCGTTTTACTCGTTTTACTCGTTTTACTCGTTTTACTCGTTTTACTCGTTTTACTCGTTTTACTCGTTTTACTCGTTTTACTCGTTTTACTCGTTTTACTCGTTTTACTCGTTTTACTCGTTTTACTCGTTTTACTCGTTTTACTCGTTTTACTCGTATTACTCGTATTACTCGTTTTACTCGTTTTACTCGTTTTACTCCTTTTACTCCTTTTACTGGTATTACTCGTTTTACTCGTTTTACTCGTTTAACTAGTTTTACTCGTTTTACTCGCTTTACTCGTTTTACTCGTTTTACTAGTTTTACTCGTTTTACTCGTTTTACTCGTTTTACCCGTTTTACTCGTTTTACTCGTTTTACTCGTTTTACTCGTTTTACTCGTTTTACTCGTTTTACTCGTTTTACTCGTTTTACTCGTTTTACTCGTTTTACTCGTTTTACTCCTTTTACTCGTTTTACTCGTTTTACTCGTTTTACTCGTTTTACTCGTTTTACTCGTTTTACTCGTTTTACTCGTTTTACTCGTTTTACTCGTTTTACTCGTTTTACTCGTTTTACTCGTTTTACTAGTTTTACTCGTTTTACTCGTTTTACTCGTATTACTCGTTTTACTCGTATTACTCGTTTTACTCGTTTTACTCGTTTTACTCGTTTTACTCGTTTTACTCGTTTTACTCGTTTTACTCGTTTTTCTCGTTTTACTCGTTTTACTCGTTTAACTAATTTTACTCGTTTTACTCGTTTTACTCGTTTTACTCGTTTTACTCGTTTTACTCGTTTTACTCGTTTTACTCGTTTTACTCGTTTTACTCGTTTTACTCGTTTTACTCGTTTTACTCGTTTTACTCGTTTTACTAGTTTTACTCGTTTTACTCGTTTTACTCGTTTTACTCGTTTTACTCGTATTACTCGTTTTACTCGTATTACTCGTTTTACTCGTATTACTCGTTTTACTCGTTTTACTCGTTTTACTCGTTTTACACGTTTTACTCGTTTTACTAGTTTTGCTCGTTTTGCTCGTTTTGCTCGTTTTACTCGTTTTACTCGTTTTACTAGTTTTGCTCGTTTTACTCGTTTTACTCGTTTTACTCGTTTTACTCGTTTTTCTAGTTTTACTCGTTTTACTCGGTTTACTCGTTTTACTCGTTTTACTCGTTTTACTCGTTTTACTCGTTTTACTCGTTTTACTCGTTTTACTCGTTTTACTCGTTTTACTCGTTTTACTCGTTTTACTCGTTTTACTCGTTTTACCCGTTTTACTCGTTTTACCCGTTTTACTCGTTTTACCCGTTTTACCCGTTTTGCCCGTTTTACTCGGTTTACTCGTTTTACTCGTTTTACTCGTTTTACTCGTTTTACTCGTTTTACTCGTTTTACTCGTTTTACTCGTTTTACTCGTTTTACTCGTTTTACTCGTTTTACTCGTTTTACTCGTTTTACTCGTTTTACTCGTTTTACTCGTTTTACTCGTTTTACTCGTTTTACTCGTTTTACTCGTTTTACTCGTTTTACTCGTTTTACTCGTATTACTCGTTTTACTCGTTTTAATCGTTTTACTCCTTTTACTGGTATTACTCGTTTTACTCGTTTTACTCGTTTAACTAGTTTTACTCGTTTTACTCGTTTAACTAGTTTTACTCGTTTTACTCGCTTTACTCGTTTTATTCGTTTTACTCGTTTTACTCGTTTTACTCGTTTTACTCGTTTTACCCGTTTTACTCGTTTTACCCGTTTTACTCGTTTTACCCGTTTTACTCGTTTTACTCGTTTTACTCGTTTTACTCGTTTTACTCGTTTTACTCGTTTTACTCGTTTTACTCGTTTTACTCGTTTTACTCGTTTTACTCGTTTTACTCGTTTTACTCGTTTTACTCGTTTTACTCGTTTTACTCGTTTTACTCGTTTTACTCGTTTTACTCGTTTTACTCGTTTTACTCGTTTTACTCGTTTTACTCGTTTTACTCGTTTTACTCGTTTTACTCGTTTTACTCGTTTTACTCGTTTTACTAGTTTTACTCGTTTTACTCGTTTTACTCGTATTACTCGTTTTACTCGTATTACTCGTTTTACTCGTTTTACTCGTTTTACTCGTTTTACTCGTTTTACTCGTTTTTCTCGTTTTACTCGTTTTACTCGTTTTACTAGTTTTACTCGTTATACTCGTTATACTAGTTTTACTCGTTTTACTCGTTTTACTAGTTTTACTCGTTTTACTCGTTTTACTCGTATTACTCGTTTTACTCGTTTTACTCGTTTTACTCCTTTTACTGGTATTACTCGTTTTACTCGTTTTACTCGTTTAACTAGTTTTACTCGTTTTACTCGCTTTACTCTATTTACTCGTTTTACTCGTTTTACTCGTTTTACTTGTTTTACTCGTTTAACTAGTTTTACTCGTTTTACTCGTTTTACTCGTTTTACTCGTTTTACTCGTTTTACTCGTTTTACTCGTTTTACTCGTTTTACTCGTTTTACTCGTTTTACTCGTTTTACTCGTTTTACTCGTTTTACTCGTTTTACTCGTTTTACTCGTTTTACTCGTTTTACTCGTTTTACTCGTTTTACTCGTTTTACTCGTTTTACTCGTTTTACTAGTTTTACTAGTTTTACTCGTTTTACTCGTTTTACTCGTTTTACCCGTTTTACTCGTTTTACTCGTTTAACTCGTTTAACTCGTTTTACTCGTTTTACTCGTTTTACTCGTTTTACCCGTTTTACTCGTTTTACCCGTTTTACTCGTTTTACTCGTTTTACTCGTTTTACTCGTTTTACTCGTTTTACTCGTTTTACTCGTTTTACTCGTTTTACTCGTTTTACTCGTTTTACTCGTTTTACTAGTTTTACTCGTTTTACTCGTTTTACTCGTATTACTCGTTTTACTCGTATTACTCGTTTTACTCGTTTTACTCGTTTTACTCGTTTTACTCGTTTTACTCGTTTTACTCGTTTTACTCGTTTTTCTCGTTTTACTCGTTTTACTCGTTTAACTAATTTTACTCGTTTTACTCGTTTTACTCGTTTTACTCGTTTTACTCGTTTTACTCGTTTTACTCGTTTTACTCGTTTTACTCGTTTTACTCGTTTTACCCGTTTTACTCGTTTTACCCGTTTTACTCGTTTTACCCGTTTTACTCATTTTACCCGTTTTACCCGTTTTGCCCGTTTTACTCGGTTTACTCGTTTTACTCGTTTTACTCGTTTTACTCGTTTTACTCGTTTTACTCGTTTTACTCGTTTTACTCGTTTTACTCGTTTTACTCGTTTTACTCGATTTACTCGTTTTACTCGTTTTACTCGTTTTACTCGTTTTACTCGTTTTACTCGTTTTACTCGTATTACTCGTTTTACTCGTTTTACTCGTTTTACTCCTTTTACTGGTATTACTCGTTTTACTCGTTTTACTCGTTTAACTAGTTTTACTCGTTTTACTCGCTTTACTCGTTTTACTCGTTTTACTCGTTTTACTCGTTTTACTCGTTTTACTCGTTTTACTCGTTTTACTCGTTTTACTCGTTTTACCCGTTTTACTCGTTTTACCCGTTTTACTCGTTTTACTCGTTTTACTCGTTTTACTCGTTTTACTCGTTTTACTAGTTTTACTCGTTTTACTCGTTTTACTCGTATTACTCGTTTTACTCGTATTACTCGTTTTACTCGTTTTACTCGTTTTACTCGTTTTACTCGTTTTACTCGTTTTACTCGTTTTACTCGTTTTACTCGTTTTACTCGTTTTACTCGTTTTTCTCGTTTTACTCGTTTTACTCGTTTTACTAGTTTTACTCGTTATACTCGTTATACTAGTTTTACTCGTTTTACTCGTTTTACTAGTTTTACTAGTTTTACTAGTTTTGCTCGTTTTACTCGTTTTACTCGTTTTACTCGTTTTACTCGTTTAACTCGTTTTACTCGTTTTACTCGTTTTACTCGTTTTACCCGTTTTACTCGTTTTACTCGTTTTACTCGTTTTACTCGTTTTACTCGTTTTACTCGTTTTACTCGTTTAACTAGTTTTACTCGTTTTACTCGTTTTACTCGTTTTACTCGTTTTACTGGTTTTACTCGTTTTACTCGTTTTACTCGTTTTACTCGTTTTACTCGTTTTACTCGTTTTACTCGTTTTACTCGTTTTACTCGTATTACTCGTATTACTCGTTTTACTCGTTTTACTCGTTTTACTCGTTTTACTCGTTTTACACGTTTTACTCGTTTTACTCGTTTTACTAGTTTTGCTCGTTTTGCTCGTTTTGCTCGTTTTACTCGTTTTACTCGTTTTACTAGTTTTGCTCGTTTTACTCGTTTTACTCGTTTTACTCGTTTTACTCGTTTTACTCGTTTTTCTAGTTTTACTCGTTTTACTCGGTTTACTCGTTTTACTCGTTTTACTCGTTTTGCTCGTTTTACTCGTTTTACTCGTTTTACTCGTTTTACTCGTTTTACTCGTTTTACTCGTTTTACTCGTTTTACTCGTTTTAATCGTTTTACTCGTATTACTCGTTTTACTCGTTTTACTGGTATTACTCGTTTTACTCGTTTTACTCGTTTAACTAGTTTTACTCGTTTTACTCGCTTTACTCGTTTTACTCGTTTTACTCGTTTTACTCGTTTTACTAGTTTTGCTCGTTTTGCTCGTTTTGCTCGTTTTGCTCGTTTTACTCGTTTTACTAGTTTTGCTCGTTTTACTCGTTTTACTCGTTTTACTCGTTTTACTCGTTTTACTCGTTTTACTCGTTTTACCCGTTTTACTCGTTTTACCCGTTTTACTCGTTTTACTCGTTTTACTCGTTTTACTCGTTTTACTCGTTTTACTCGTTTTACTCGTTTTACTCGTTTTACTCGTTTTACTCGTTTTACTCGTTTTACTCGTTTTACTCGTTTTACTCCTTTTACTCGTTTTACTCGTTTTACTCGTTTTACTCGTTTTACTCGTTTTACTCGTTTTACTCGTTTTACTCGTTTTACTAGTTTTACTCGTTTTACTCGTTTTACTCGTTTTACTCGTATTACTCGTTTTACTCGTATTACTCGTTTTACACGTTTTACTCGTTTTACTCGTTTTACTAGTTTTGCTCGTTTTGCTCGTTTTACTCGTTTTACTCGTTTTACTAGTTTTGCTCGTTTTACTCGTTTTACTCGTTTAACTAGTTTTACTCGTTTTACTCGTTTTACTCGTTTTACTCGTTTTACTGGTTTTACTCGTTTTACTCGTTTTACTCGTTTTACTCGTTTTACTCGTTTTACTCGTTTTACTCGTTTTACTCGTTTTACTCGTATTACTCGTATTACTCGTTTTACTCGTTTTACCCGTTTTACTCGTTTTACTCGTTTTACACGTTTTACTCGTTTTACTCGTTTTACTAGTTTTGCTCGTTTTACTCGTTTTACTCGTTTTACTCGTTTTACTCGTTTTACTCGTTTTACTCGTTTTACTAGTTTTACTCGTTTTACTCGTTTTACTCGTATTACTCGTTTTACTCGTTTTACTCGTTTTACTCGTTTTACTCGTTTTACTCGTTTTACTCGTTTTACTCGTTTTACTCGTTTTACTCGTTTTACTAGTTTTACTCGTTTTACTCGTTTTACTCGTTTTACTCGTATTACTCGTTTTACTCGTATTACTCGTTTTACACGTTTTACTCGTTTTACTAGTTTTGCTCGTTTTGCTCGTTTTACTCGTTTTACTCGTTTTACTCGTTTTACTCGTTTTACTAGTTTTACTCGTTTTACTCGTTTTACTCGTTTTACTCGTATTACTCGTTTTACTCGTATTACTCGTTTTACACGTTTTACTCGTTTTACTCGTTTTACTAGTTTTGCTCGTTTTGCTAGTTTTACTCGTTTTACTCGTTTTACTAGTTTTGCTCGTTTTACTCGTTTTACTCGTTTAACTAGTTTTACTCGTTTTACTCGTTTTACTCGTTTTACTCGTTTTACTGGTTTTACTCGTTTTACTCGTTTTACTCGTTTTACTCGTTTTACTCGTTTTACTCGTTTTACTCGTTTTACTCGTATTACTCGTATTACTCGTTTTACTCGTTTTACTCGTTTTACTCGTTTTACTCGTTTTACACGTTTTACTCGTTTTACTCGTTTTACTAGTTTTGCTCGTTTTACTCGTTTTACTCGTTTTACTCGTTTTACTCGTTTTACTCGTTTTACTCGTTTTACTAGTTTTACTCGTTTTACTCGTTTTACTCGTATTACTCGTTTTACTCGTTTTACTCGTTTTACTCGTTTTACTCGTTTTACTCGTTTTACTCGTTTTACTCGTTTTACTCGTTTTACTCGTTTTACTAGTTTTACTCGTTTTACTCGTTTTACTCGTTTTACTCGTATTACTCGTTTTACTCGTATTACTCGTTTTACACGTTTTACTCGTTTTACTAGTTTTGCTCGTTTTGCTCGTTTTACTCGTTTTACTCGTTTTACTAGTTTTGCTCGTTTTACTCGTTTTACTCGTTTAACTAGTTTTACTCGTTTTACTCGTTTTACTCGTTTTACTCGTTTTACTGGTTTTACTCGTTTTACTCGTTTTACTCGTTTTACTCGTTTTACTCGTTTTACTCGTTTTACTCGTTTTACTCGTTTTACTCGTATTACTCGTATTACTCGTTTTACTCGTTTTACTCGTTTTACTCGTTTTACTCGTTTTACACGTTTTACTCGTTTTACTCGTTTTACTAGTTTTGCTCGTTTTACTCGTTTTACTCGTTTTACTCGTTTTACTCGTTTTACTCGTTTTACTCGTTTTACTCGTTTTACTAGTTTTACTCGTTTTACTCGTTTTACTCGTATTACTCGTTTTACTCGTTTTACTCGTTTTACTCGTTTTACTCGTTTTACTCGTTTTACTCGTTTTACTCGTTTTACTCGTTTTTCTCGTTTTACTCGTTTTACTCGTTTTACTAGTTTTACTCGTTATACTCGTTATACTAGTGTGACGTCCCACTATTTTTCGCGCAGTCGTAATTAGAGTCTTCCCCACAAATAACTCCAAATCTTCGCCAAAATCCCTCGAATTCAAATCTTACCCCTTTTTCCCAACTACCGACCACCTTGACGATATACCTTAGCGGTCCCTATCTCAAGATGATCTACTACGAAATCCCCTTCCCTCCACGCCCTACGAGGCACGATCTCCTCCCTCACCTTCAAAGTCTAAACAAGTCCCTCGTCCCAAAAACCCTCTTACATCGAGACTACGTCTCACGACCTCCCTACGACCCACCGAGTCAAAGCCACTCTTACCCCGTTCCAATCAAAACACGCAAACCACATGTAACTAGTTTGAGTCCCCCTTCTCGAGCGCCCCTCATAAAAACCCCGGAAATAATATTGCGAAGTCCTTTTCGAATGCCCTTTATAAAAAACCCGGAAGTCTTATTGCGACGCATATTTCGTGCATGAGTCACGGTGCATACCGCGCACACCCCTCATACCTAAACACTGTATAAATACAAGGGCCCCAGAGGCCGTAGCACTCTTCTTCTACGGAAAGCTCTTCCATAGAGACAGTTCAAAGAAAGTAACAATTTAACTAACGTGCAGTAAATTCAGTGCAACTACTCTCGACGAGAGATTCACTTTCGACAACAACTGTGAGCAATTAATATTACTTATTATAACACTGCATATCATCGCCATTTATATTACACTTTCTTGCTTATGCTTTTCTTATTATTGCTTATCGTTTATATCATCTTAACATTCCTAACGCTTATTGCTTTTCATATTCTTGTCTATTGCTAATACTCGCATATTTCATGTTCATCTATATATTGCTATTGTTTACCATTTATATAAATGTTTTGTGCTAATGCTCAACGTCCCACGCATTATTATAATATTACCACATATGCTTTGAACTGAATAAACGTTCTTATTCTAAATAACGCTTCGAATTATTGTAGTGATCCTTCGGTTACGGAATTACCGAATCATAACAAGCCACTGCAACAGCTGATCTCGGTTCGCGAACTCCGGGATTTCTTACAGTGTTTACAAGGCTTACTTTCGTATAGGCCTTGTACGACCATACCGTTACCTCTATTATAAAGAAATATAACGCGAAGTTTCTTATATTAATGCAACGGTAAATCCAATTATCAGGACTTTAAATATCCATGCTTGTGTCTAACGGGTGTCACTCTGGTGCTTGATTACTGCTTTACCTTCCCTGGTTGCTTGCGCCGCGAAACTTGTTTTCGTGCCTAACTCCCATCGTGCCTAGTGCCGCGAAACCTGTTTTCGTGCCTAACTCCCATCGTTCCTAGTGCCGCGAAACCTGTTTTCGTGCCTGACTCCCATCGTTCCTAGTGCCGCGAAACTTGTTTTCGTGCCTAACTCCTGCCTCACTTTGTGCCGCGAAACTAGTTTTCGTGCCAAAGTCCTATCCTGCTTAGTGCCGCGAAGCTGGTTTTCGTGCCTAAACTCCCCCAACTAGCCTTGTGTCGCGAAACTGGTTTTCGTGCCAAGGCTTCCTCCCGATCTACCCCAACTATGTCATTCCCCTAAAAAAGACCTTCACCCGGGACGTGACATAAATTTGGTGACAGCGGTGGGATGTTCGTCTACCGTTAACAAAGAATAGGTTCTTTGTATATACGGTACCCACAACGTCCCTATATCTAGAATGTGCATTACATACCCTCTTCGAAGCGTGCTATCTTACCGGAGCCGCAGACTACAAAGCATTTCAGCATATTTGAATGCGCTGATCTGCGTTTCTGGCGGCATAGCAACAACCACGGACGGCAGCGAGATTTGCCTAAATTGCTCTAGCTTTTCGCCTGCAGATACGGTAGAAGTATATTGGACCCATTATTATTATACGTATAACGTACCTAAATATTGCCCTCGGTGCAGAAATCCTCTAATTCCAGGGCGCCCCATAAGTAACTGCGACGAGTGCTCAGAAAGTTACCTCCTCTCAAATAAGAGCTACATTAGATTTGATAATTTTACCCAGGTTTAAAACACCTTGATTTTTAAATAACGGCTACCGGACGCAGAAAACATTAGAATATTTCTAAGGCAACCCCAAACAATACAACCATGTCTGTGTACGGCGAAACCGACGACTCTTGCGTACTAGACCAAATCGCGGGCGCTTCCGCTAACGCTGTAAACTCCGCTACCGCCGAATTAATGGAGAAAGTGCAATTATTACGACAGAAACAAGCCGAAATCGAGAGCTTGCACGGGAAATACATTAGAAACCCGGAATCCAATACGCACTCGGACATAGCTACAGGCTCGAGGCACCCCGCGCCTGAAGGCCTCTCCGATCAAATTCACGCCATCCGCGAGATGATAGAAAAACTTCTCGTACCCCCGCCAACGGCGAACAATTTCGCCACTCCAGGTTCCTCCCGTTTCGATAGGAAACCGGTATTAAATTTCGGGGACATTTCGGACCAAGGTCCATCGCCCCAGATCAAATTGAAAGACGCCGTAGAAACGGTCCCAAAGTTTAATGGTCACAACATGTCTGTGTTGCAATTCGCGAGAGCCTGCAACAGGGCTAAGGCTCTGATTCCCTCGCAAGCCGAACCCCAGCTAACGAGGTTGTTGAGAAATAAGCTGCAAGACCATGCGTACTTGGCCGTTGAGGATCGGGCCTTCGACTCCGTAAACGACCTAATTAAGCAACTCAAACGTACCTTTTCTCCTGCTAAATCATCGGACCACTATCGTGGGGAACTCGCTAACGTCATAAAAGGAAACAACGAGCACATACTGGAATACATTTCACGCGTTAAGGACCTCCGATTCGCCATTCTAGAAGAGGACAGAGAATACTATCGCGACTTCGCGCGAAATCGCCCTCAGGAATTAGATCGGCTAACCCTAGATTCGTTCGTCGATGGACTTCCCCCCCACATTAGGATGAGGCTACAGCAACACCAATTCGATACGCTCGACGAAGCGTTCGATCAAGCCGTGCTCGTAGACAAGAAGATTGACAGGGACCGCCTACGATTTTCGGAGCAGAAGACTCCGAAATTAACTTGCCAACTCTGCAACAAAACGGGCCACGACGCGCGGTCCTGTCGAGGTAATCAAGGTTCAACCGCCCAACCTTACGAAAGGCATCCTCCAAACCGCGCTGCGGAATATGGACACCAAGCGCCCAAACCTCTGCTCCCTTACTGGGACAAAAACCGACCTCCTCCTTCAAGGCCTACGGAGCTACGAATTTGTGGATATTGTAAGAAGCCCGGCCATTTGATCTCGGAATGCAGGAAACGTATGTTTAATAACAACGACCGAAACCCTGGAACCTTCCGACAAAGGGATTCGGGAAACGCCCCGCCCCCACGGACAACTATGGATGCGTACCGTGGAACGGGCCAAACAGGAGCGCGTCCAATCATAATACAAGCGGACACGGAAAGACCGCTACTAGAATCGCCACCGCGCAACTAAACACCGATGGTAAGGTCCCATCCGTAATAATCCAATCCACGGACTTCGGGAAAACGCCCGAATTAATGATCGATACCGGCTCGGAGGTAAATTTGTTAAAAATCCAGGCCGTAAAGCGATTCCAAGACATCGACCCGGGAAACCAAGTATTATTGAGAGGTATTTCACATGATCCCGTCTCTACCCTTGGAACAATAAGAGTAACCATCTTGGGCAACGACGTCACGTTCCATGTAGTCGACGACGACTTCCCAATTAAAACCCAAGGAATATTAGGGTCAGAATTTTTAATGGAACGCGACGTAACAATAAACTACTTAGAAAAGCGTTTAGAGTTCCACGGAACTTCAATTCCGTTTGTAGACAGGAACCCGATCGTATTAACCGCTAGATCAAAGACCACCTTCTTCGTACATGTAGGTAACCCGAATATAGAAGAAGGGTATTTGCCCCGGTTAGACCTAGGTACAGGAGTCCATGCCGGTAACGCGCTTGTCCGTAACCAAGACGGCAAGGCATACCTGCAAATAATAAATTCAAATGGGGTAGACACAGCAGTCACAATACCCACCGTTGAACTAGAGGAATTCGACAGGATAATTCCGGAACCCAGACAAAACCGACCAAAAGAGACTACAATGCCGACAGGCACTACTCCCATCCCCGACCTAATAAAAAACAAGTCCCTCTTAGCCCCGGATCCGTCGATCCACTATTTCGAGGCACCCGCGAAGGTGCACTCACCCTCAACCCCTGCGCATTACGCCAAATTTACCCTTCCCCTAACCTCCCTTAAGTCTCTTGCGGTTACGTCTGGATCAAAAACACGGGAAAATTCCGAGGAAACCCCTTCGAGGGTAGAACGAATACTCCAATCAATCTCAACGGAACATATGAATCCAGAGGAAAAACACCATGTCCAAGAAATTATAAGGAAAAATCACGACCTTTTCCATCTACCAGACGAGAAGTTAGGTCATACAAATGTCATCCAGCACAGGATCCAGACGACGGACCCAGTGCCTGTCAACACGAAACAATATCGCTTCCCTCCAGTACATAAGAAGGAAATCGACCAACAAGTACGCAAGCTACTGGAAAATGAAATTGTGAAACCATCGTTGTCTCCTTACAACTCACCCGTCTGGATCGTGTCCAAGAAGCCAGGACCTGATGGGGAACCCCAGTGGCGAATGGTAATAGATTTTAGGGAACTCAACAAAAAGACCGTTCCCGACGCATACCCGCTTCCAAATATCAATGAGATATTGGATCAATTAGGAGGAGCCAAGTACTTCTCCGTGTTTGACCTCGCTTCGGGATTCCACCAAATACCTATGAAGCCGGAAGACGCACCAAAAACAGCATTCTCTACACCTCATGGACACTACGAGTTTGTAAGAATGCCATTTGGGCTTTGTAATGCACCGGCGACTTTCCAACGTCTGATGGACCACACCCTTACGGGGCTCCAGGGCACAGAAATGTTCGTTTATTTGGACGATATCGTCCTCTACGCAAGTTCCCTCACGGAACACTTAATTAAATTTAAAAAACTCGCCCATCGCTTACGAGAGGCAAACCTTAAACTCCAACCTTCCAAATGTAAGTTCCTGCACAGAGAAGTCGCATATTTGGGACACATAATCACCGAGGAGGGTGTGAAACCGGACCAACAAAAAGTCCAAGCAGTCCGGAACTACCCTGCACCTCGCACACCAAAGGGAATCAAAGAATTCCTTGGACTGACCGGATATTACAGAAGGTTTATCCCAGAGTTTTCTAAAACGGCTCGCCCATTAACCTCGTTACTGAAGAAGGACACAGCATTCGCCTGGGGACCGTCCCAGCAAAGCGCCTTCGATCATCTAAGATCAGCATTGCAGAACGAACCTATCCTGCAATATCCAAATTTTGAACTGGAATTTCACGTTACTACAGACGCCTCCGAATATGCTATAGGAGGAATATTGAGTCAAGCTGTCACAGATAAAGAGCTACCGATTGCTTACGCTTCCCGACTCCTGAACAAGGCCGAAATAAATTACTCGACTATAGAAAAGGAACTCTTAGCTATAGTATACTGCGTCAGATACTTCCGACCTTACCTTTATGGAAGGAAATTTATTTTATATACCGACCATCAACCCTTGATTTGGTTACATAAGGTGAAGGTCCCGACGTCACGCCTCGTTAGATGGCGCCTAAAACTAGCGGAATATAAATATGAAATTCGCTATCAGCCAGGAAAAAGCAACAAACTTGCCGACGCCCTATCCCGTAACCCTCCTACAGTAGCAGCTTGTCCTGTAAGACCGCGAGAAGAAGCAGACGACGATTGGGAGGACCTATCAGGTACACCAAGTAGCCCCAAGAGGCCTCGGACCGTCAACGCACCAACCTCCGCAGCAACACCTACGGCCAGCACCCATTGGGGAACGATACCCCGAAGAACACAGCCGTACCGAAAAGTGCGCCAAAAGGAAACACCCACGACGAAACCACCAGATTCCTCTCCGAATACCCTACAAGAAACGATGAGTAGTGTAGAGGAGGAGAACCAAGAAGAAGAAAGTGAGCGGTTGAGTACTCCCCATTCAATCATGTCGCCTCCGCGACCATTCACACCACAGGAACAGGATGATCCAGACTCCGAGGCAGTATCAATGGGGTCAAACGAATCGAGTTCAGACTCGGATTCCTCAATAATCGAGCTGGATGATCTTCACGAAGCAGCATACGAGGCTGACCCCGATCGAGACATCAGGGTGACGCCGTCAATCAGCCGCGACCCGCTATCCCTCCGAAAAGATACACTCGTCTTCTTTCTCAGCACGGATGGAAAGCCGTGCGACGACGGAGCTAAACATTTGGAAGCAATGGGAACTCTAACGGCACCAAGCGACCTCACACTGGGCAAAGCCCACGTGAAATACAATAAGGGACAAATCCTTATCGGACTGGTTATTAAGGAAACTAAAGATACGCCCTTAACCGCGACGACATGGGATGACGCCCTTGCCTCTCTCAAAAACG
Organism: Andrena cerasifolii; assembly: GCF_050908995.1. Classification (NCBI taxonomy): domain Eukaryota; kingdom Metazoa; phylum Arthropoda; class Insecta; order Hymenoptera; family Andrenidae; genus Andrena; species Andrena cerasifolii. The sequence continues at coordinate 28,860 of NW_027485428.1, forward strand.
TAGTACGTGAACTGATAATACATTCATTTAGCATAGCTAAAACGACAAATATCGACCAGCTAAACTGGCAAGATATTATTATGGGTGTCCTCGAAGCCGTCAATGACGAGGACACTAGCGTTACCATTTGTTTACAACTAGTTCAAATCCCCGTAGAATCGGAACGACAAAACATAATTACGGAAAATCACGCATCCGCGATAGCCGGACATAAGGGAGTAACTAAAACATATAACCGCATCCGCTCCCACTACTTTTGGAAAGGTATGAAGAAAGCCGTAGAAAGCTACGTTCGGAACTGCGCGGACTGCCAACGGAAGAAACTCGTCCGTGTTAAAACCAGACAACCGATGATTCTTACTGATACGCCTGGACGCGCTTTCGATAAGGTTGCGCTGGATATAGTAGGGCCTCTGCCTACCACAAGAGCAGGCAACACCTACATACTAACCATCCAGGATTTACTGACCAAATACTTTGTATGTGAGCCCCTCAAACAATCCACGTCAATAAAAATTGCAGATACATTCATCAAAAAATTCATCTGTCAATTCGGAGCTCCCAGAGCCATCCTCACCGATCAAGGAACAAATTTCACTAGTAACTTCATGAAAGCGGTAGCACGGAAATTTAAAATCCAACAATTTCGAACCACAGCCTTTCACCCGCAGACTAACGGCTCTTTAGAGCGATCGCACCACGTTTTGACCGAATATCTGAAAATGTTTATCGGTAGATACAGCGACTGGGACGAATGGACCGATTTGGCCGCGTTCTCTTATAACACTAGTGTCCACGAGGGCACTGGTTACACTCCGCACGAGTTAGTATTCGGGAAAGTAGCCCGGGTGCCCAGCCGAAGTCCGGTACCCGAAGATTTTGACAACGAAACATATAACCATTACTTCTCGAAACTAAGCACGAGGGTGCAAGAATTACAAACCGCCGCAGCGGAAAAGCTCAATCAATCTAAAATTCGGTACAAAAGATATTACGACAAACATATTAACGAAAAGACCTTCAAACCGGGCGACTCAGTTTTCGTTCTAATAGAACCGCGAAAAGGAAAATTTGGTGACCAGTACTCTGGTCCGCACACAATACTGGAGGTAATCCCTTCACAAAATTTAAAAATTTCCTGGAAAGGCAGGACCAGGATAATACATGCGAATAAAGCGCGCCTTGGTCGAATGCGCGAGAGTCCCGGTTGAGCGTAATAACACCAAACCTATATACATGTGATTAATCAATTTAAACCCATTTCTAAAAGTAGCAAAAATATCAGCCATGCCCGCCTCTAGAGGAGATGGGCCTTCCCCCAGAAGGCCGCATAAGGGTGGAGGAAAGGGCCATAAACTGGCCCAACTCCGATGGCGGCGCCGGCAGGCCATAAAGGAAGGAAGGAGCGTTTCGCCCCTCCTCCCCAGGATAACATCCTCCGTCGTCATCAGGGAGGCCATAGAGGTAATCACCATCGATGACTCGCCCCCGCCAACGCCGACGGATTGGGAGAAGATGCAGGAGGCCGCAACACCCCCGCCCCCGTATAACCCTCCCGCGTACGCGGCGACGGAACGGGGACTCGCCCCTCCAGCACCACTCCAGATCCTAACACCATCCCTAGGTCCCGACTTCCCCGTTCCTTCCGTCATTCCACCTTGGCCAGGAGTGGTGGAAATCCTGGACACGAGGTCAGCCACCAGGGTCCCAGACCACGAGGGGCTGACACCCGAGTTTTTGAGATGGTTCGATGACCTATATCAGAGCGGTCAGGACCTCACCTTCCTCCTGGATGAGTGCACCCCCTATTAAGTCCCCTCCCCACCTATCCTGTAAATAGTTCCCGTCCTAACAAACCTTCCTTCCACCCCCCTCTTCCTTGTAAATAAATCCCTTGTATATATTTCCCTTTAGTAATAATTTCATTATTAAAAATCAATTTTTTTTTATTATTTTCATTTTTTCGGGGCACCATAAATATATATTTGTTTTTCGCGTGATGGCGAACAGCTAAGTCCATCCCGCTCCTTAATGTTAAGAAATGCAGGCATTTCTTCATATAAGGGGGGAGGTGTGACGTCCCACTATTTTTCGCGCAGTCGTAATTAGAGTCTTCCCCACAAATAACTCCAAATCTTCGCCAAAATCCCTCGAATTCAAATCTTACCCCTTTTTCCCAACTACCGACCACCTTGACGATATACCTTAGCGGTCCCTATCTCAAGATGATCTACTACGAAATCCCCTTCCCTCCACGCCCTACGAGGCACGATCTCCTCCCTCACCTTCAAAGTCTAAACAAGTCCCTCGTCCCAAAAACCCTCTTACATCGAGACTACGTCTCACGACCTCCCTACGACCCACCGAGTCAAAGCCACTCTTACCCCGTTCCAATCAAAACACGCAAACCACATGTAACTAGTTTGAGTCCCCCTTCTCGAGCGCCCCTCATAAAAACCCCGGAAATAATATTGCGAAGTCCTTTTCGAATGCCCTTTATAAAAAACCCGGAAGTCTTATTGCGACGCATATTTCGTGCATGAGTCACGGTGCATACCGCGCACACCCCTCATACCTAAACACTGTATAAATACAAGGGCCCCAGAGGCCGTAGCACTCTTCTTCTACGGAAAGCTCTTCCATAGAGACAGTTCAAAGAAAGTAACAATTTAACTAACGTGCAGTAAATTCAGTGCAACTACTCTCGACGAGAGATTCACTTTCGACAACAACTGTGAGCAATTAATATTACTTATTATAACACTGCATATCATCGCCATTTATATTACACTTTCTTGCTTATGCTTTTCTTATTATTGCTTATCGTTTATATCATCTTAACATTCCTAACGCTTATTGCTTTTCATATTCTTGTCTATTGCTAATACTCGCATATTTCATGTTCATCTATATATTGCTATTGTTTACCATTTATATAAATGTTTTGTGCTAATGCTCAACGTCCCACGCATTATTATAATATTACCACATATGCTTTGAACTGAATAAACGTTCTTATTCTAAATAACGCTTCGAATTATTGTAGTGATCCTTCGGTTACGGAATTACCGAATCATAACAAGCCACTGCAACAGCTGATCTCGGTTCGCGAACTCCGGGATTTCTTACAGTGTTTACAAGGCTTACTTTCGTATAGGCCTTGTACGACCATACCGTTACCTCTATTATAAAGAAATATAACGCGAAGTTTCTTATATTAATGCAACGGTAAATCCAATTATCAGGACTTTAAATACCCATGCTTGTGTCTAACGGGTGTCACTCTGGTGCTTGATTACTGCTTTACCTTCCCTGGTTGCTTGCGCCGCGAAACTTGTTTTCGTGCCTAACTCCCATCGTGCCTAGTGCCGCGAAACCTGTTTTCGTGCCTAACTCCCATCGTTCCTAGTGCCGCGAAACCTGTTTTCGTGCCTAACTCCCATCGTTCCTAGTGCCGCGAAACTTGTTTTCGTGCCTAACTCCTGCCTCACTTTGTGCCGCGAAACTAGTTTTCGTGCCAAAGTCCTATCCTGCTTAGTGCCGCGAAGCTGGTTTTCGTGCCTAAACTCCCCCAACTAGCCTTGTGTCGCGAAACTGGTTTTCGTGCCAAGGCTTCCTCCCGATCTACCCCAACTATGTCATTCCCCTAAAAAAGACCTTCACCCGGGACGTGACACTAGTTTTACTCGTTTTACTCGTTTTACTAGTTTTACTAGTTTTACTCGTTTTACTCGTTTTACTAGTTTTGCTCGTTTTACTCGTTTTACTCGTTTTACTCGTTTTACTCGTTTAACTCGTTTTACTCGTTTTACTCGTTTTACTCGTTTTACCCGTTTTACTCGTTTTACTCGTTTTACTCGTTTTACTCGTTTTACTCGTTTTACTCGTTTTACTCGTTTTACTCGTTTTACTCCTTTTACTCGTATTACTCGTTTTACTCGTTTTACTCGTTTAACTAGTTTTACTCGTTTTACTCGTTTTACTCGTTTTACTCGTTTTACTCGTTTTACTCGTTTTACTCGTTTTACTCGTTTTACTCGTTTTACTCGTTTTACTCGTTTTACTAGTTTTACTCGTTTTACTCGTTTTACTCGTTTTACTCGTATTACTCGTTTTACTCGTATTACTCGTTTTACTCGTTTTACTCGTTTTACTCGTTTTACTCGTTTTACTCGTTTTACACGTTTTACTCGTTTTACTCGTTTTACTAGTTTTGCTCGTTTTGCTCGTTTTGCTCGTTTTACTCGTTTTACTCGTTTTACTCGTTTTGCTCGTTTTACTCGTTTTACTCGTTTTACTCGTTTTACTCGTTTTTCTAGTTTTACTCGTTTTACTCGGTTTACTCGTTTTACTCGTTTTACTCGTTTTACTCGTTTTACTCGTTTTACTCGTTTTACTCGTTTTACTCGTTTTACTCGTTTTACTCGTTTTACTCGTTTTACTCGTTTTACTCGTTTTACTCGTTTTACTCGTTTTACTCGTTTTACTCGTTTTACTCGTTTTACTCGTTTTACTCGTTTTACTGGTTTTACTCGTTTTACTCGTATTACTCGTATTACTCGTTTTACTCGTTTTACTCGTTTTACTCGTTTTACTCGTTTTACTCGTTTTACTCGTTTTACTCGTTTTACTCGTTTTACTCGTTTTACTCGTTTTACTCGTTTTACTCGTTTTACTAGTTTTACTCGTTTTACTCGTTTTACTCGTTTTACTCGTTTTACTCGTATTACTCGTTTTACTCGTTTCACTCGTTTTACTCGTTTTACTCGTTTTACTCGTTTTACTCGTTTTACTGGTTTTACTCGTTTTACTCGTATTACTCGTATTACTCGTTTTACTCGTTTTACTCGTTTTACTCGTTTTACTCGTTTTACTCGTTTTACTCGTTTTACTCGTTTTACCCGTTTTACCCGTTTTACTCGTTTTACCCGTTTTACTCGTTTTGCCCGTTTTACTCGTTTTACTCGTTTTACTCGTTTTACTCGTTTTACTCGTTTTACTCGTTTTACTCGTTTTACTCGTTTTACTCGTTTTACTCGTTTTACTCGTTTTACTCGTTTTACTCGTTTTACTCCTTTTACTCGTTTTACTCGTTTTACTCGTTTTACTCGTTTTACTCGTTTTACTCGTTTTACTCGTTTTACTCGTTTTACTCGTTTTACTCGTTTTACTCGTTTTACTCGTTTTACTCGTTTTACTCGTTTTACTCGTTTTACTCGTTTTACTCGTTTTACTCGTTTTACTCGTTTTACTAGTTTTACTCGTTTTACTCGTATTACTCGTTTTACTCGTATTACTCGTTTTACTCGTTTTACTCGTTTTACTCGTTTTACTCGTTTTACTCGTTTTACTCGTTTTTCTCGTTTTACTCGTTTTACTCGTTTTACTAGTTTTACTCGTTATACTCGTTATACTAGTTTTACTCGTTTTACTCGTTTTACTAGTTTTACTAGTTTTACTAGTTTTACTAGTTTTGCTCGTTTTACTCGTTTTACTCGTTTTACTCGTTTTACTCGTTTAACTCGTTTTACTCGTTTTACTCGTTTTACTCGTTTTACCCGTTTTACTCGTTTTACTCGTTTTACTCGTTTTACTCGTTTAACTAGTTTTACTCGTTTTACTCGTTTTACTCGTTTTACTCGTTTTACTCGTTTTACTCGTTTTACTCGTTTTACTCGTTTTACTCGTATTACTCGTTTTACTCGTATTACTCGTTTTACTCGTTTTACTCGTTTTACTCGTTTTACTCGTTTTACTCGTTTTACACGTTTTACTCGTTTTACTCGTTTTACTAGTTTTGCTCGTTTTGCTCGTTTTGCTCGTTTTACCCGTTTTACTCGTTTTACCCGTTTTACTCGTTTTGCCCGTTTTACTCGTTTTACTCGTTTTACTCGTTTTACTCGTTTTACTCGTTTTGCTCGTTTTACTCGTTTTACTCGTTTTACTCGTTTTACTCGTTTTACTCGTTTTACTCGTTTTACTCGTTTTACTCGTTTTACTCGTTTTACTCGTTTTACTCGTTTTACTCGTTTTACTCGTATTACTCGTTTTACTCGTTTTACTGGTATTACTCGTTTTACTCGTTTTACTCGTTTAACTAGTTTTACTCGTTTTACTCGCTTTACTCGTTTTACTCGTTTTACTCGTTTTACTCGTTTTACTCGTTTTACTCGTTTAACTAGTTTTACTCGTTTTACTCGTTTTACTCGTTTTACTCGTTTTACTCGTTTTACTCGTTTTACTCGTTTTACTCGTTTTACTCGTTTTACTAGTTTTACTCGTTTTACTCGTTTTACTCGTTTTACTCGTTTTACTCGTATTACTCGTTTTACTCGTATTACTCGTTTTACACGTTTTACTCGTTTTACTCGTTTTACTAGTTTTGCTCGTTTTGCTCGTTTAGCTCGTTTTACTCGTTTTACTCGTTTTACTAGTTTTGCTCGTTTTACTCGTTTTACTCGTTTTACTCGTTTAACTCGTTTTACTCGTTTTACTCGTTTTACTCGTTTAACTCGTTTTACTTGTTTTACTCGTTTTACTCGTTTTACCCGTTTTACTCGTTTTACCCGTTTTACTCGTTTTACTCGTTTTACTCGTTTTACTCGTTTTACTCGTTTTACTCGTTTTACTCGTTTTACTCGTTTTACTCGTTTTACTCGTTTTACTCGTTTTACTCGTTTTACTCTTTTTACTCGTTTTACTCGTTTTACTCGTTTTACTCGTTTTACTCGTTTTACTCGTTTTACTCGTTTTACTCGTTTTACTCGTTTTACTCGTTTTACTCGTTTTACTCGTTTTACTCGTTTTACTCGTTTTACTCGTTTTACTCGTTTTACTCGTTTTACTAGTTTTACTCGTTTTACTCGTTTTACTCGTATTACTCGTTTTACTCGTTTTACTCGTTTTACTCGTTTTACTCGTTTTACTCGTTTTACTCGTTTTTCTCGTTTTACTCGTTTTACTCGTTTTACTAGTTTTACTCGTTATACTCGTTATACTAGTTTTACTCGTTTTACTCGTTTTACTAGTTTTACTAGTTTTACTCGTTTTACTCGTTTTACTAGTTTTGCTCGTTTTACTCGTTTTACTCGTTTTACTCGTTTTACTCGTTTAACTCGTTTTACTCGTTTTACTCGTTTTACTCGTTTTACCCGTTTTACTCGTTTTACTCGTTTTACTCGTTTTACTCGTTTTACTCGTTTTACTCGTTTTACTCCTTTTACTCGTATTACTCGTTTTACTCGTTTTACTCGTTTAACTAGTTTTACTCGTTTTACTCGTTTTACTCGTTTTACTCGTTTTACTCGTTTTACTCGTTTTACTCGTTTTACTCGTTTTACTCGTTTTACTAGTTTTACTCGTTTTACTCGCTTTACTCGTTTTACTCGTATTACTCGTTTTACTCGTATTACTCGTTTTACTCGTTTTACTCGTTTTACTCGTTTTACTCGTTTTACTCGTTTTACACGTTTTACTCGTTTTACTCGTTTTACTAGTTTTGCTCGTTTTGCTCGTTTTGCTCGTTTTACTCGTTTTACTCGTTTTACTAGTTTTGCTCGTTTTACTCGTTTTACTCGTTTTACTCGTTTTACTCGTTTTACTCGTTTTTCTAGTTTTACTCGTTTTACTCGGTTTACTCGTTTTACTCGTTTTACTCGTTTTACTCGTTTTACTCGTTTTACTCGTTTTACTCGTTTTACTCGTTTTACTCGTTTTACTAGTTTTACTAGTTTTACTCGTTTTACTCGTTTTACTCGTTTTACTCGTATTACTCGTTTTACTCGTTTTACTCGTTTTACTCGTTTTACTCGTTTTACTCGTTTTACTCGTTTTACTCGTTTTACTCGTTTTACTCGTTTTACTGGTTTTACTCGTTTTACTGGTTTTACTCGTTTTACTCGTATTACTCGTATTACTCGTTTTACTCGTTTTACTCGTTTTACTCGTTTTACTCGTTTTACTCGTTTTACTCGTTTTACTCGTTTTACTCGTTTTACTCGTTTTACTCGTTTTACTCGTTTTACTCGTTTTACTCGTTTTACTCGTTTTACTCGTTTTACTCGTTTTACTCGTTTTACTCGTTTTACTCGTTTTACCCGTTTTACTCGTTTTACCCGTTTTACTCGTTTTACCCGTTTTACCCGTTTTACTCGTTTTACTCGTTTTACTCGTTTTACTCGTTTTACTCGTTTTACTCGTTTTACTCGTTTTACTCGTTTTACTCGTATTACTCGTTTTACTCGTTTTACTCCTTTTACTAGTATTACTCGTTTAACTAGTTTTACTCGTTTTACTCGTTTTACTCGTTTTACTCGTTTTACTCGTTTTACTCGTTTTACTCGTTTTACTCGTTTTACTCGTTTTACTCGTTTTACTCGTTTTACTCGTTTAACTAGTTTTACTCGTTTTACTCGTTTTACTCGTTTTACTCGTTTTACTCGTTTTACTCGTTTTACTCGTTTTACTCGTTTTACTCGTTTTACTCGTTTTACTCGTTTTACTCGTTTTACTCGTTTTACTCGTTTTACTCGTTTTACCCGTTTTACTCGTTTTACTCGTTTTACCCGTTTTACTCGTTTTACCCGTTTTACTCGTTTTGCCCGTTTTACTCGTTTTACTCGTTTTACTCGTTTTACTCGTTTTACTCGTTTTACTCGTTTTACTCGTTTTACTCGTTTTACTCGTTTTACTCGTTTTACTCGTTTTACTCGTTTTACTCGTTTTACTCGTTTTACTCGTTTTACTCGTTTTACTCGTTTTACTCGTTTTACTCGTTTTACTCGTTTTACTCGTTTAACTAGTTTTACTCGTTTTACTCGTTTTACTCGTTTTACTCGTTTTACTCGTTTTACTCGTTTTACTCGTTTTACCTCGTTTTACTCGTTTTACTCGTTTTACTCGTTTTACTCGTTTTACTCGTTTTACTCGTTTTACTCGTTTTACTCGTTTTACTCGTTTTACTCGTTTTACTCGTTTTACTCGTTTTGCTCGTTTTACTAGTTTTGCTCGTTTTACTCGTTTTACTCGTTTTTCTCGTTTTACTCGTTTTACTCGTTTTACTCGTTTTACTCGTTTTACTCCTTTTACTCGTTTTACTCGTTTTACTCGTTTTACTAGTTTTACTCGTTTTACTCGTTTTACTCGTTTTACTCGTTTTACTCGTTTTACTCGTTTTACTCGTTATACTCGTTATACTAGTTTTACTCGTTTTACTCGTTTTACTCGTTTTACTCGTTTTACTCGTTTTACTCGTTTTACTCGTTTTACTCGTTTTACTCGTTTTACTCGTTTTACTCGTTTTACTCGTTTTACTCGTTTTACTAGTTTTACTCGTTTTACTCGTTTTACTCGTTTTACTCGTATTACTCGTTTTACTCGTATTACTCGTTTTACTCGTTTTACTCGTTTTACTCGTTTTACTCGTTTTACTCGTTTTTCTCGTTTTACTCGTTTTACTCGTTTTACTCGTTTTACTCGTTTTACTCGTTTTACTAGTTTTACTCGTTATCTCGTTATACTAGTTTTACTCGTTTTACTCGTTTTACTCGTTTTACTAGTTTTACTAGTTTTACTCGTTTTACTCGTTTTACTAGTTTTGCTCGTTTTACTCGTTTTACTCGTTTTACTCGTTTTACTCGTTTTA
>NW_027485429.1:0-38497 GCF_050908995.1 Andrena cerasifolii
GTTACAAAGCCCAATTTTGTGTATTCTCGAAATTTTCGCCAGATTTTGGCCAATAAATCAGGAGAAAATGAAGTGGAAAGAGGTATACTAAATTTCAGCTTCAAAGGCATCGCCTTAAAGTTGCAAATAAGAGGCGCAGGCCTTTCAAGAGGCTTTCGAAAATTCTGCGTCTCTTCGTGAAACAGTCACTGTCTCGAAACACCTGCGCCACTTCTCGCTCTTTGATTTGCTCTCCGGAGACATTACTTTGTTCCATCTCTTTCGACGGCATGTTCTCCTGTTACAAAGCCCAATTTTGTGTATTCTCGAAATTTTCGCCAGATTTTGGCCAATAAATCAGGAGAAAATGAAGTGGAAAGAGGTATACTAAATTTCAGCTTCAAAGGCATCGCCTTAAAGTTGCAAATAAGAGGCGCAGGCCTTTCAAGAGGCGTTCGAAAATTCTGCGTCTCTTCGTTAATCAGTCACTGTCTCGAAACATCTGCGCCACATCTCGCTCTTTGATTTGCTATCCGGACACGTTACTTTGTGCCATCTCTTTGGACGGCATGTTCTCCTGTTACAAAGCCCAATTTTGTGCATTCTGAAAATTTTCGCTAGATTTTGGCCAATATGTCAGGAGAACATGAAGTGGAAAGAGGTATACTAAATTTCAGCTTTAAAGGCATCGCTTAAAAGTATCACATCAGAGGCGCAGGCCTTTCAAGAGGCGTTCGAAAATTGTGCGACTCTTCGTTAAACAGTCACTGTCTCGAAACATCTGCGCCACTTCTCGCTCATTGATTTGCCCTCCGGAGACGTTACTTTGTGCCATCTCTTTCGACGGCATGTTCTCCTGTTACAAAGCCCAATTCTGTGGATTCTGAAAATGTTCGCCAGATTTTGGCCAATATATCAGGAGAACATGAAGTGGAAAGAGGTATACTAAATTTCAGCATCAAAGGCATCGCCTTAAAGTTGCAAATCAGAGGCGCAGGCCTTTCAAGAGGCGTTCGAAAATTCTGCGTGTCTTCGTTAAACAGTCACTGTCTCGAAACATCTGCGCCACTTCTCGCTCTTTGATTTGCTCTCCGGAGACATTACTTTGTTCCATCTCTTTCGACGGCATGTTCTCCTGTTACAAAGCCCAATTTTGTGCATTCTGAAAATGTTCGCTAGATTTTGGCCAATATATCAGGAGAACATGAAGTCAAAAGAGGTATACTAAATTTCAGCTTCAAAGGCATCGCTTAAAAGTATCAAATCAGAGGCGCAGGCCTTTCAAGAGGCGTTCGAAATTCTGCGTCTCTTCGTTAATCAGTCACTGTCTCGAAACATCTGCGCCACATCTCGCTATTTGATTTGCTCTCCGGACACGTTACTTTGTGCCATCTCTTTGGACGGCATGTTCTCCTGTTACAAAGCCCAATTTTGTGCATTCTGAAAATGTTCGCCAGATTTTGGCCAATATATCAGGAGAACATGAAGTCAAAAGAGGTATACTAAATTTCAGCTTCAAAGGCATCGTTTAAAAGTATCAAATCAGAGGCGCAGGTCTTTCAAGAGGCGTTCGAAAATTGTGCGACTCTTCGTTAAACAGTCACTGTCTCGAAACATCTGCGCCACTTCTCGCTCATTGGTTTGCCCTCCGGAGACGTTACTTTGTGCCATCTCTTTCGACGGCATGTTCTCCTGTTACAAAGCCCAATTTTGTGTATTCTCGAAATTTTCGCCAGATTTTGGCCAATAAATCAGGAGAAAATGAAGTGGAAACAGGTATACTAAATTTCAGCTTCAAAGGCATCGCCTTAAAGTTGCAAATCAGAGGCGCAGGCCTTTCAAGAGGCTTTCGAAAATTCTGCGTCTCTTCGTGAAACAGTCACTGTCTCGAAACACCTGCGCCACTTCTCGCTCTTTGATTTGCTCTCCGGAGACATTACTTTGTTCCATCTCTTTCGACGGCATGTTCTCCTGTTGCAAAGCCCAATTTTGTGTATTCTCGAAATTTTCGCCAGATTTTGGCCAATAAATCAGGAGAAAATGAAGTGGAAAGAGGTATACTAAATTTCAGCTTCAAAGGCATCGCCTTAAAGTTGCAAATAAGAGGCGCATGCCTTTCAAGAGGCTTTCGAAAATTCTGCGTCTCTTCGTGAAACAGTCACTGTCTCGAAACACCTGCGCCACTTCTCGCTCTTTGATTTGCTCTCCGGAGACATTACTTTGTTCCATCTCTTTCGACGGCATGTTCTCCTGTTACAAAGCCCAATTTTGTGCATTCTGAAAATGTTCGCCAGATTTTGGCCAATATATCAGGAGAACATGAAGTCAAAAGAGGTATACTAAATTTCAGCTTCAAAGGCATCGTTTAAAAGTATCAAATCAGAGGCGCAGGTCTTTCAAGAGGCGTTCGAAAATTGTGCGACTCTTCGTTAAACAGTCACTGTCTCGAAACATCTGCGCCACTTCTCGCTCATTGGTTTGCCCTCCGGAGACGTTACTTTGTGCCATCTCTTTCGACGGCATGTTCTCCTGTTACAAAGCCCAATTTTGTGTATTCTCGAAATTTTCGCCAGATTTTGGCCAATAAATCAGGAGAAAATGAAGTGGAAACAGGTATACTAAATTTCAGCTTCAAAGGCATCGCCTTAAAGTTGCAAATCAGAGGCGCAGGCCTTTCAAGAGGCGTTCGAAAATTCTGCGTGTCTTCGTTAAACAGTCACTGTCTCGAAACATCTGCGCCACTTCTCGCTCTTTGATTTGCTCTCCGGAGACGTTACATTGTGCCATCTCTTTCGACGGCATGTTCTCCTGTTACAAAGCCCAATTCTGTGGATTCTGAAAATTTTCGACAGATTTTGGCCAATATATCAGGAGAACATGAAGTGGAAAGAGGTATACTAAATTTCAGCTTCAAAGGCATCGCCTTAAAGTTGCAAATAAGAGGCGCAGGCCTTTCAAGAGGCGTTCGAAAATTCTGCGTGTCTTCGTTAAACAGTCACTGTCTCGAAACATCTGCGCCACTTCTCCCTCTTTGATTTGCTCTCCGGAGACGTTACATTGTGCCATCCCTTTGGACGGCATGTTCTCCTGTTACAAAGCCCAATTCTGTGGATTCTGATAATTTTCGCCAGATTTTGGCCAATATATCAGGAGAACATGAAGTGGAAAGAGGTATACTACATTTCAGCTTCAAAGGCATCGCCTTAAACTTGTAATTAAGAGGCGCAGGCCTTTCAAGAGGCGTTCGAAAATTCTGCGTCTCTTCGTTAAACAGTCACTGTCTCGAAACATCTGCGCCACTTCTCGCTCTTTGATTTGCTCTCCGGAGACGTTACATTGTGCCATCTCTTTCGACGGCATGTTCTCCTGTTACAAAGCCCAATTCTGTGGATTCTGAAAATTTCGCCAGATTTTGGCCAATATATCAGGAGAACATGAAGTGGAAATAGGTATACTACATTTCAGCTTCAAAGGCATCGCCTTAAACTTGTAATTAAGAGGCGCAGGCCTTTCAAGAGGCGTTCGAAAATTCTGCGTCTCTTCGTGAAACAGTCACTGTCTCGAAACATCTGGGCCACATCTCGCTCTTTGATTTGCTCTCCGGAGACGTTACATTGTTCCATCTCTTTCGACGGCATGTTCTCCTGTTACAAAGCCCAATTTTGTGTATTCTCGAAATTTTCGCCAGATTTTGGCCAATAAATCAGGAGAAAATGAAGTGGAAAGAGGTATACTAAATTTCAGCTTCAAAGGCATCGCCTTAAAGTTGCAGATAAGAGGCGCAGGCCTTTCAAGAGATTTTCGAAAATTCTGCGTCTCTTCGTGAAACAGTCACTGTCTCGAAACATCTGCGCCACATCTCGCTCTTTGATTTGCTCTCCGGAGACATTACATTGTGCCATCTCTTTCGACGGCATGTTCTCCTGTTACAAAGCCCAATTTTGTGCATTCTGAAAATTTTCGCTAGATTTTGGCCAAATATCAGGAGAACATGAAGTGGAAAGAGGTATACTAAATTTCAGCTTCAAAGGCATCGCTTAAAAGTATCAAATCAGAGGCGCAGGCCTTTCAAGAGGCGTTCGAAAATTCTGCGTGTCTTCGTTAAACAGTCACTGTCTCGAAACATCTGCGCCACTTCTCGCTCTTTGATTTGCTCTCCGGAGACGTTACATTGTGCCATCCCTTTGGACGGCATGTTCTCCTGTTACAAAGCCCAATTCTGTGGATTCTGAAAATTTTCGCCAGATTTTGGCCAATATATCAGGAGAACATGAAGTGGAAAGAGGTATACTACATTTCAGCTTCAAAGGCATCGCCTTAAACTTGTAATTAAGAGGCGCAGGCCTTTCAAGAGGCGTTCGAAAATTCTGCGTCTCTTCGTTAAACAGTCACTGTCTCGAAACACCTGCGCCACTTCTCGCTCTTTGATTTGCTCTCCGGAGACGTTACTTTGTGCCATCTCTTTCGACGGCATGTTCTCCTGTTACAAAGCCCAATTCTGTGGATTCTGAAAATTTTCGCCAGATTTTGGCCAATATATCAGGAGAACATGAAGTGGAAAGAGGTATACTAAATTTCAGCTTCAAAGGCATCGCCTTAAAGTTGCAGATAAGAGGCGCAGGCCTTTCAAGAAGTTTTCGAAAATTCTGCGTCTCTTCGTGAAACAGTCACTGTCTCGAAACATCTGGGCCACATCTCGCTCTTTGATTTGCTCTCCGGAGACGTTACATTGTTCCATCTCATTCGACGGCATGTTCTCCTGTTACAAAGCCCAATTTTGTGTATTCTCGAAATTTTCGCCAGATTTTGGCCAATAAATCAGGAGAAAATGAAGTGGAAAGAGGTATACTAAATTTCAGCTTCAAAGGCATCGCCTTAAAGTTGCAAATAAGAGGCGCAGGCCTTTCAAGAGGCTTTCGAAAATTCTGCGTCTCTTCGTGAAACAGTCACTGTCTCGAAACACCTGCGCCACTTCTCGCTCTTTGATTTGCTCTCCGGAGACATTACTTTGTTCCATCTCTTTCGACGGCATGTTCTCCTGTTACAAAGCCCAATTTTGTGTATTCTCGAAATTTTCGCCAGATTTTGGCCAATAAATCAGGAGAAAATGAAGTGGAAAGAGGTATACTAAATTTCAGCTTCAAAGGCATCGCCTTAAAGTTGCAAATAAGAGGCGCAGGCCTTTCAAGAGGCGTTCGAAAATTCTGCGTCTCTTCGTTAATCAGTCACTGTCTCGAAACATCTGCGCCACATCTCGCTCTTTGATTTGCTATCCGGACACGTTACTTTGTGCCATCTCTTTGGACGGCATGTTCTCCTGTTACAAAGCCCAATTTTGTGCATTCTGAAAATTTTCGCTAGATTTTGGCCAATATGTCAGGAGAACATGAAGTGGAAAGAGGTATACTAAATTTCAGCTTTAAAGGCATCGCTTAAAAGTATCACATCAGAGGCGCAGGCCTTTCAAGAGGCGTTCGAAAATTGTGCGACTCTTCGTTAAACAGTCACTGTCTCGAAACATCTGCGCCACTTCTCGCTCATTGATTTGCCCTCCGGAGACGTTACTTTGTGCCATCTCTTTCGACGGCATGTTCTCCTGTTACAAAGCCCAATTCTGTGGATTCTGAAAATGTTCGCCAGATTTTGGCCAATATATCAGGAGAACATGAAGTGGAAAGAGGTATACTAAATTTCAGCTTCAAAGGCATCGCCTTAAAGTTGCAAATCAGAGGCGCAGGCCTTTCAAGAGGCGTTCGAAAATTCTGCGTGTCTTCGTTAAACAGTCACTGTCTCGAAACATCTGCGCCACTTCTCGCTCTTTGATTTGCTCTCCGGAGACATTACTTTGTTCCATCTCTTTCGACGGCATGTTCTCCTGTTACAAAGCCCAATTTTGTGCATTCTGAAAATGTTCGCTAGATTTTGGCCAATATATCAGGAGAACATGAAGTCAAAAGAGGTATACTAAATTTCAGCTTCAAAGGCATCGCTTAAAAGTATCAAATCAGAGGCGCAGGCCTTTCAAGAGGCGTTCGAAAATTCTGCGTCTCTTCGTTAATCAGTCACTGTCTCGAAACATCTGCGCCACATCTCGCTATTTGATTTGCTCTCCGGACACGTTACTTTGTGCCATCTCTTTGGACGGCATGTTCTCCTGTTACAAAGCCCAATTTTGTGCATTCTGAAAATGTTCGCCAGATTTTGGCCAATATATCAGGAGAACATGAAGTCAAAAGAGGTATACTAAATTTCAGCTTCAAAGGCATCGCTTAAAAGTATCAAATCAGAGGCGCAGGTCTTTCAAGAGGCGTTCGAAAATTGTGCGACTCTTCGTTAAACAGTCACTGTCTCGAAACATCTGCGCCACTTCTCGCTCATTGATTTGCCCTCCGGAGACGTTACTTTGTGCCATCTCTTTCGACGGCATGTTCTCCTGTTGCAAAGCCCAATTTTGTGTATTCTCGAAATTTTCGCCAGATTTTGGCCAATAAATCAGGAGAAAATGAAGTGGAAAGAGGTATACTAAATTTCAGCTTCAAAGGCATCGCCTTAAAGTTGCAAATAAGAGGCGCATGCCTTTCAAGAGGCTTTCGAAAATTCTGCGTCTCTTCGTGAAACAGTCACTGTCTCGAAACACCTGCGCCACTTCTCGCTCTTTGATTTGCTCTCCGGAGACATTACTTTGTTCCATCTCTTTCGACGGCATGTTCTCCTGTTACAAAGCCCAATTTTGTGCATTCTGAAAATGTTCGCCAGATTTTGGCCAATATATCAGGAGAACATGAAGTCAAAAGAGGTATACTAAATTTCAGCTTCAAAGGCATCGTTTAAAAGTATCAAATCAGAGGCGCAGGTCTTTCAAGAGGCGTTCGAAAATTGTGCGACTCTTCGTTAAACAGTCACTGTCTCGAAACATCTGCGCCACTTCTCGCTCATTGGTTTGCCCTCCGGAGACGTTACTTTGTGCCATCTCTTTCGACGGCATGTTCTCCTGTTACAAAGCCCAATTTTGTGTATTCTCGAAATTTTCGCCAGATTTTGGCCAATAAATCAGGAGAAAATGAAGTGGAAAGAGGTATACTAAATTTCAGCTTCAAAGGCATCGCCTTAAAGTTGCAGATAAGAGGCGCAGGCCTTTCAAGAGATTTTCGAAAATTCTGCGTCTCTTCGTGAAACAGTCACTGTCTCGAAACATCTGCGCCACATCTCGCTCTTTGATTTGCTCTCCGGAGACATTACATTGTGCCATCTCTTTCGACGGCATGTTCTCCTGTTACAAAGCCCAATTTTGTGCATTCTGAAAATTTTCGCTAGATTTTGGCCAAATATCAGGAGAACATGAAGTGGAAAGAGGTATACTAAATTTCAGCTTCAAAGGCATCGCTTAAAAGTATCAAATCAGAGGCGCAGGCCTTTCAAGAGGCGTTCGAAAATTCTGCGTGTCTTCGTTAAACAGTCACTGTCTCGAAACATCTGCGCCACTTCTCGCTCTTTGATTTGCTCTCCGGAGACGTTACATTGTGCCATCCCTTTGGACGGCATGTTCTCCTGTTACAAAGCCCAATTCTGTGGATTCTGAAAATTTTCGCCAGATTTTGGCCAATATATCAGGAGAACATGAAGTGGAAAGAGGTATACTACATTTCAGCTTCAAAGGCATCGCCTTAAACTTGTAATTAAGAGGCGCAGGCCTTTCAAGAGGCGTTCGAAAATTCTGCGTGTCTTCGTTAAACAGTCACTGTCTCGAAACATCTGCGCCACTTCTCGCTCTTTGATTTGCTCTCCGGAGACATTACTTTGTTCCATCTCTTTCGACGGCATGTTCTCCTGTTACAAAGCCCAATTTTGTGCATTCTGAAAATGTTCGCTAGATTTTGGCCAATATATCAGGAGAACATGAAGTCAAAAGAGGTATACTAAATTTCAGCTTCAAAGGCATCGCTTAAAAGTATCAAATCAGAGGCGCAGGCCTTTCAAGAGGCGTTCGAAAATTCTGCGTCTCTTCGTTAATCAGTCACTGTCTCGAAACATCTGCGCCACATCTCGCTATTTGATTTGCTCTCCGGACACGTTACTTTGTGCCATCCCTTTGGACGGCATGTTCTCCTGTTACAAAGCCCAATTTTGTGCATTCTGAAAATGTTCGCCAGATTTTGGCCAATATATCAGGAGAACATGAAGTCAAAAGAGGTATACTAAATTTCAGCTTCAAAGGCATCGCTTAAAAGTATCAAATCAGAGGCGCAGGTCTTTCAAGAGGCGTTCGAAAATTGTGCGACTCTTCGTTAAACAGTCACTGTCTCGAAACATCTGCGCCACTTCTCGCTCATTGATTTGCCCTCCGGAGACGTTACTTTGTGCCATCTCTTTCGACGGCATGTTCTCCTGTTACAAAGCCCAATTCTGTGGATTCTGAAAATGTTCGCCAGATTTTGGCCAATATATCAGGAGAACATGAAGTGGAAAGAGGTATACTAAATTTCAGCTTCAAAGGCATCGCCTTAAAGTTGCAAATCAGAGGCGCAGGCCTTTCAAGAGGCTTTCGAAAATTCTGCGTCTCTTCGTGAAACAGTCACTGTCTCGAAACACCTGCGCCACTTCTCGCTCTTTGATTTGCTCTCCGGAGACATTACTTTGTTCCATCTCTTTCGACGGCATGTTCTCCTGTTGCAAAGCCCAATTTTGTGTATTCTCGAAATTTTCGTCAGATTTTGGCCAATAAATCAGGAGAAAATGAAGTGGAAAGAGGTATACTAAATTTCAGCTTCAAAGGCATCGCCTTAAAGTTGCAAATAAGAGGCGCATGCCTTTCAAGAGGCTTTCGAAAATTCTGCGTCTCTTCGTGAAACAGTCACTGTCTCGAAACACCTGCGCCACTTCTCGCTCTTTGATTTGCTCTCCGGAGACATTACTTTGTTCCATCTCTTTCGACGGCATGTTCTCCTGTTACAAAGCCCAATTTTGTGCATTCTGAAAATGTTCGCCAGATTTTGGCCAATATATCAGGAGAACATGAAGTCAAAAGAGGTATACTAAATTTCAGCTTCAAAGGCATCGTTTAAAAGTATCAAATCAGAGGCGCAGGTCTTTCAAGAGGCGTTCGAAAATTGTGCGACTCTTCGTTAAACAGTCACTGTCTCGAAACATCTGCGCCACTTCTCGCTCATTGGTTTGCCCTCCGGAGACGTTACTTTGTGCCATCTCTTTCGACGGCATGTTCTCCTGTTACAAAGCCCAATTTTGTGTATTCTCGAAATTTTCGCCAGATTTTGGCCAATAAATCAGGAGAAAATGAAGTGGAAAGAGGTATACTAAATTTCAGCTTCAAAGGCATCGCCTTAAAGTTGCAGATAAGAGGCGCAGGCCTTTCAAGAGATTTTCGAAAATTCTGCGTCTCTTCGTGAAACAGTCACTGTCTCGAAACATCTGCGCCACATCTCGCTCTTTGATTTGCTCTCCGGAGACATTACATTGTGCCATCTCTTTCGACGGCATGTTCTCCTGTTACAAAGCCCAATTTTGTGCATTCTGAAAATTTTCGCTAGATTTTGGCCAAATATCAGGAGAACATGAAGTGGAAAGAGGTATACTAAATTTCAGCTTCAAAGGCATCGCTTAAAAGTATCAAATCAGAGGCGCAGGCCTTTCAAGAGGCGTTCGAAAATTCTGCGTGTCTTCGTTAAACAGTCACTGTCTCGAAACATCTGCGCCACTTCTCGCTCTTTGATTTGCTCTCCGGAGACGTTACATTGTGCCATCCCTTTGGACGGCATGTTCTCCTGTTACAAAGCCCAATTTTGTGCATTCTGAAAATTTTCGCTAGATTTTGGCCAAATATCAGGAGAACATGAAGTGGAAAGAGGTATACAAAATTTCAGCTTCAAAGGCATCGCTTAAAATAATCAAATCAGAGGCGCAGGCCTTTCAAGAGGCGTTCGAAAATTGTGCGACTCTTCGTTAAACAGTCACTGGCTCGAAGCATCTGCGCCACTTCTCGCTCATTGATTTGCCCTCCGGAGACGTTACTTTGTGCCATCTCTTTCGACGGCATGTTCTCCTGTTACAAAGCCCAATTCTGTGGATTCTGAAAATTTTCGCCAGATTTTGGCCAATATATCAGGAGAACATGAAGTGGAAAGAGGTATACTAAATTTCAGCTTCAAAGGCATCGCCTTAAACTTGTAATTAAGAGGCGCAGGCCTTTCAAGAGGCGTTCGAAAATTCTGCGTCTCTTCGTTAAACAGTCACTGTCTCGAAACACCTGCGCCACTTCTCGCTCATTGATTTGCCCTCCGGAGACGTTACTTTGTGCCATCTCTTTCGACGGCATGTTCTCCTGTTACAAAGCCCAATTCTGTGGATTCTGAAAATTTTCGCCAGATTTTGGCCAATATATCAGGAGAACATGAAGTGGAAAGAGGTATACTAAATTTCAGCTTCAAAGGCATCGCCTTAAACTTGTAATTAAGAGGCGCAGGCCTTTCAAGAGGCGTTCGAAAATTCTGCGTCTCTTCGTGAAACAGTCACTGTCTCGAAACATCTGGGCCACATCTCGCTCTTTGATTTGCTCTCCGGAGACGTTACATTGTTCCATCTCATTCGACGGCATGTTCTCCTGTTACAAAGCCCAATTTTGTGTATTCTCGAAATTTTCGCCAGATTTTGGCCAATAAATCAGGAGAAAATGAAGTGGAAAGAGGTATACTAAATTTCAGCTTCAAAGGCATCGCCTTAAAGTTGCAAATAAGAGGCGCAGGCCTTTCAAGAGGCTTTCGAAAATTCTGCGTCTCTTCGTGAAACAGTCACTGTCTCGAAACACCTGCGCCACTTCTCGCTCTTTGATTTGCTCTCCGGAGACATTACTTTGTTCCATCTCTTTCGACGGCATGTTCTCCTGTTACAAAGCCCAATTTTGTGTATTCTCGAAATTTTCGCCAGATTTTGGCCAATAAATCAGGAGAAAATGAAGTGGAAAGAGGTATACTAAATTTCAGCTTCAAAGGCATCGCCTTAAAGTTGCAAATAAGAGGCGCAGGCCTTTCAAGAGGCGTTCGAAAATTCTGCGTCTCTTCGTTAATCAGTCACTGTCTCGAAACATCTGCGCCACATCTCGCTCTTTGATTTGCTATCCGGACACGTTACTTTGTGCCATCTCTTTGGACGGCATGTTCTCCTGTTACAAAGCCCAATTTTGTGCATTCTGAAAATGTTCGCCAGATTTTGGCCAATATATCAGGAGAACATGAAGTCAAAAGAGGTATACTAAATTTCAGCTTCAAAGGCATCGCTTAAAAGTATCAAATCAGAGGCGCAGGTCTTTCAAGAGGCGTTCGAAAATTGTGCGACTCTTCGTTAAACAGTCACTGTCTCGAAACATCTGCGCCACTTCTCGCTCAATGATTTGCCCTCCGGAGACGTTACTTTGTGCCATCTCTTTCGACGGCATGTTCTCCTGTTACAAAGCCCAATTCTGTGGATTCTGAAAATGTTCGCCAGATTTTGGCCAATATATCAGGAGAACATGAAGTGGAAAGAGGTATACTAAATTTCAGCTTCAAAGGCATCGCCTTAAAGTTGCAAATCAGAGGCGCAGGCCTTTCAAGAGGCTTTCGAAAATTCTGCGTCTCTTCGTGAAACAGTCACTGTCTCGAAACACCTGCGCCACTTCTCGCTCTTTGATTTGCTCTCCGGAGACATTACTTTGTTCCATCTCTTTCGACGGCATGTTCTCCTGTTGCAAAGCCCAATTTTGTGTATTCTCGAAATTTTCGCCAGATTTTGGCCAATAAATCAGGAGAAAATGAAGTGGAAAGAGGTATACTAAATTTCAGCTTCAAAGGCATCGCCTTAAAGTTGCAAATAAGAGGCGCATGCCTTTCAAGAGGCTTTCGAAAATTCTGCGTCTCTTCGTGAAACAGTCACTGTCTCGAAACACCTGCGCCACTTCTCGCTCTTTGATTTGCTCTCCGGAGACATTACTTTGTTCCATCTCTTTCGACGGCATGTTCTCCTGTTACAAAGCCCAATTTTGTGCATTCTGAAAATGTTCGCCAGATTTTGGCCAATATATCAGGAGAACATGAAGTCAAAAGAGGTATACTAAATTTCAGCTTCAAAGGCATCGTTTAAAAGTATCAAATCAGAGGCGCAGGTCTTTCAAGAGGCGTTCGAAAATTGTGCGACTCTTCGTTAAACAGTCACTGTCTCGAAACATCTGCGCCACTTCTCGCTCATTGGTTTGCCCTCCGGAGACGTTACTTTGTGCCATCTCTTTCGACGGCATGTTCTCCTGTTACAAAGCCCAATTTTGTGTATTCTCGAAATTTTCGCCAGATTTTGGCCAATAAATCAGGAGAAAATGAAGTGGAAAGAGGTATACTAAATTTCAGCTTCAAAGGCATCGCCTTAAAGTTGCAAATCAGAGGCGCAGGCCTTTCAAGAGGCGTTCGAAAATTCTGCGTGTCTTCGTTAAACAGTCACTGTCTCGAAACATCTGCGCCACTTCTCGCTCTTTGATTTGCTCTCCGGAGACGTTACATTGTGCCATCTCTTTCGACGGCATGTTCTCCTGTTACAAAGCCCAATTCTGTGGATTCTGAAAATTTTCGACAGATTTTGGCCAATATATCAGGAGAACATGAAGTGGAAAGAGGTATACTAAATTTCAGCTTCAAAGGCATCGCCTTAAAGTTGCAAATAAGAGGCGCAGGCCTTTCAAGAGGCGTTCGAAAATTCTGCGTGTCTTCGTTAAACAGTCACTGTCTCGAAACATCTGCGCCACTTCTCCCTCTTTGATTTGCTCTCCGGAGACGTTACATTGTGCCATCCCTTTGGACGGCATGTTCTCCTGTTACAAAGCCCAATTCTGTGGATTCTGATAATTTTCGCCAGATTTTGGCCAATATATCAGGAGAACATGAAGTGGAAAGAGGTATACTACATTTCAGCTTCAAAGGCATCGCCTTAAACTTGTAATTAAGAGGCGCAGGCCTTTCAAGAGGCGTTCGAAAATTCTGCGTCTCTTCGTTAATCAGTCACTGTCTCGAAACATCTGCGCCACATCTCGCTATTTGATTTGCTCTCCGGACACGTTACTTTGTGCCATCTCTTTGGACGGCATGTTCTCCTGTTACAAAGCCCAATTTTGTGCATTCTGAAAATGTTCGCCAGATTTTGGCCAATATATCAGGAGAACATGAAGTCAAAAGAGGTATACTAAATTTCAGCTTCAAAGGCATCGCTTAAAAGTATCAAATCAGAGGCGCAGGTCTTTCAAGAGGCGTTCGAAAATTGTGCGACTCTTCGTTAAACAGTCACTGTCTCGAAACATCTGCGCCACTTCTCGCTCATTGATTTGCCCTCCGGAGACGTTACTTTGTGCCATCTCTTTCGACGGCATGTTCTCCTGTTACAAAGCCCAATTCTGTGGATTCTGAAAATGTTCGCCAGATTTTGGCCAATATATCAGGAGAACATGAAGTGGAAAGAGGTATACTAAATTTCAGCTTCAAAGGCATCGCCTTAAAGTTGCAAATCAGAGGCGCAGGCCTTTCAAGAGGCTTTCGAAAATTCTGCGTCTCTTCGTGAAACAGTCACTGTCTCGAAACACCTGCGCCACTTCTCGATCTTTGATTTGCTCTCCGGAGACATTACTTTGTTCCATCTCTTTCGACGGCATGTTCTCCTGTTGCAAAGCCCAATTTTGTGTATTCTCGAAATTTTCGCCAGATTTTGGCCAATAAATCAGGAGAAAATGAAGTGGAAAGAGGTATACTAAATTTCAGCTTCAAAGGCATCGCCTTAAAGTTGCAAATAAGAGGCGCATGCCTTTCAAGAGGCTTTCGAAAATTCTGCGTCTCTTCGTGAAACAGTCACTGTCTCGAAACACCTGCGCCACTTCTCGCTCTTTGATTTGCTCTCCGGAGACATTACTTTGTTCCATCTCTTTCGACGGCATGTTCTCCTGTTACAAAGCCCAATTTTGTGCATTCTGAAAATGTTCGCCAGATTTTGTCCAATATATCAGGAGAACATGAAGTCAAAAGAGGTATACTAAATTTCAGCTTCAAAGGCATCGTTTAAAAGTATCAAATCAGAGGCGCAGGTCTTTCAAGAGGCGTTCGAAAATTGTGCGACTCTTCGTTAAACAGTCACTGTCTCGAAACATCTGCGCCACTTCTCGCTCATTGGTTTGCCCTCCGGAGACGTTACTTTGTGCCATCTCTTTCGACGGCATGTTCTCCTGTTACAAAGCCCAATTTTGTGTATTCTCGAAATTTTCGCCAGATTTTGGCCAATAAATCAGGAGAAAATGAAGTGGAAAGAGGTATACTAAATTTCAGCTTCAAAGGCATCGCCTTAAAGTTGCAAATCAGAGGCGCAGGCCTTTCAAGAGGCTTTCGAAAATTCTGCGTGTCTTCGTTAAACAGTCACTGTCTCGAAACATCTGCGCCACTTCTCGCTCTTTGATTTGCTCTCCGGAGACATTACTTTGTTCCATCTCTTTCGACGGCATGTTCTCCTGTTACAAAGCCCAATTTTGTGCATTCTGAAAATGTTCGCCAGATTTTGGCCAATATATCAGGAGAACATGAAGTCAAAAGAGGTATACTAAATTTCAGCTTCAAAGGCATCGTTTAAAAGTATCAAATCAGAGGCGCAGGTCTTTCAAGAGGCGTTCGAAAATTGTGCGACTCTTCGTTAAACAGTCACTGTCTCGAAACATCTGCGCCACTTCTCGCTCATTGGTTTGCCCTCCGGAGACGTTACTTTGTGCCATCTCTTTCGACGGCATGTTCTCCTGTTACAAAGCCCAATTTTGTGTATTCTCGAAATTTTCGCCAGATTTTGGCCAATAAATCAGGAGAAAATGAAGTGGAAAGAGGTATACTAAATTTCAGCTTCAAAGGCATCGCCTTAAAGTTGCAGATAAGAGGCGCAGGCCTTTCAAGAGATTTTCGAAAATTCTGCGTCTCTTCGTGAAACAGTCACTGTCTCGAAACATCTGCGCCACATCTCGCTCTTTGATTTGCTCTCCGGAGACATTACATTGTGCCATCTCTTTCGACGGCATGTTCTCCTGTTACAAAGCCCAATTTTGTGCATTCTGAAAATTTTCGCTAGATTTTGGCCAAATATCAGGAGAACATGAAGTGGAAAGAGGTATACTAAATTTCAGCTTCAAAGGCATCGCTTAAAAGTATCAAATCAGAGGCGCAGGCCTTTCAAGAGGCGTTCGAAAATTCTGCGTGTCTTCGTTAAACAGTCACTGTCTCGAAACATCTGCGCCACTTCTCGCTCTTTGATTTGCTCTCCGGAGACGTTACATTGTGCCATCCCTTTGGACGGCATGTTCTCCTGTTACAAAGCCCAATTCTGTGGATTCTGAAAATTTTCGCCAGATTTTGGCCAATATATCAGGAGAACATGAAGTGGAAAGAGGTATACTACATTTCAGCTTCAAAGGCATCGCCTTAAACTTGTAATTAAGAGGCGCAGGCCTTTCAAGAGGCGTTCGAAAATTCTGCGTGTCTTCGTTAAACAGTCACTGTCTCGAAACATCTGCGCCACTTCTCGCTCTTTGATTTGCTCTCCGGAGACATTACTTTGTTCCATCTCTTTCGACGGCATGTTCTCCTGTTACAAAGCCCAATTTTGTGCATTCTGAAAATGTTCGCTAGATTTTGGCCAATATATCAGGAGAACATGAAGTCAAAAGAGGTATACTAAATTTCAGCTTCAAAGGCATCGCTTAAAAGTATCAAATCAGAGGCGCAGGCCTTTCAAGAGGCGTTCGAAAATTCTGCGTCTCTTCGTTAATCAGTCACTGTCTCGAAACATCTGCGCCACATCTCGCTATTTGATTTGCTCTCCGGACACGTTACTTTGTGCCATCCCTTTGGACGGCATGTTCTCCTGTTACAAAGCCCAATTTTGTGCATTCTGATAATTTTCGCCAGATTTTGGCCAATATATCAGGAGAACATGAAGTCAAAAGAGGTATACTAAATTTCAGCTTCAAAGGCATCGCCTTAAAGTTGCAAATAAGAGGCGCAGGCCTTTCAAGAGGCGTTCGAAAATTCTGCGTGTCTTCGTTAAACAGTCACTGTCTCGAAACATCTGCGCCACTTCTCCCTCTTTGATTTGCTCTCCGGAGACGTTACATTGTGCCATCCCTTTGGACGGCATGTTCTCCTGTTACAAAGCCCAATTCTGTGGATTCTGATAATTTTCGCCAGATTTTGGCCAATATATCAGGAGAACATGAAGTGGAAAGAGGTATACTACATTTCAGCTTCAAAGGCATCGCCTTAAACTTGTAATTAAGAGGCGCAGGCCTTTCAAGAGGCGTTCGAAAATTCTGCGTCTCTTCGTTAAACAGTCACTGTCTCGAAACATCTGCGCCACTTCTCGCTCTTTGATTTGCTCTCCGGAGACGTTACATTGTGCCATCTCTTTCGACGGCATGTTCTCCTGTTACAAAGCCCAATTCTGTGGATTCTGAAAATTTCGCCAGATTTTGGCCAATATATCAGGAGAACATGAAGTGGAAATAGGTATACTAAATTTCAGCTTCAAAGGCATCGCCTTAAAGTTGCAGATAAGAGGCGCAGGCCTTTCAAGAAGTTTTCGAAAATTCTGCGTCTCTTCGTGAAACAGTCACTGTCTCGAAACATCTGGGCCACATCTCGCTCTTTGATTTGCTCTCCGGAGACGTTACATTGTTCCATCTCTTTCGACGGCATGTTCTCCTGTTACAAAGCCCAATTTTGTGTATTCTCGAAATTTTCGCCAGATTTTGGCCAATAAATCAGGAGAAAATGAAGTGGAAAGAGGTATACTAAATTTCAGCTTCAAAGGCATCGCCTTAAAGTTGCAGATAAGAGGCGCAGGCCTTTCAAGAGATTTTCGAAAATTCTGCGTCTCTTCGTGAAACAGTCACTGTCTCGAAACATCTGCGCCACATCTCGCTCTTTGATTTGCTCTCCGGAGACATTACATTGTGCCATCTCTTTCGACGGCATGTTCTCCTGTTACAAAGCCCAATTTTGTGCATTCTGAAAATTTTCGCTAGATTTTGGCCAAATATCAGGAGAACATGAAGTTGAAAGAGGTATACTAAATTTCAGCTTCAAAGGCATCGCTTAAAAGTATCAAATCAGAGGCGCAGGCCTTTCAAGAGGCGTTCGAAAATTCTGCGTGTCTTCGTTAAACAGTCACTGTCTCGAAACATCTGCGCCACTTCTCGCTCTTTGATTTGCTCTCCGGAGACGTTACATTGTGCCATCCCTTTGGACGGCATGTTCTCCTGTTACAAAGCCCAATTCTGTGGATTCTGAAAATTTTCGCCAGATTTTGGCCAATATATCAGGAGAACATGAAGTGGAAAGAGGTATACTACATTTCAGCTTCAAAGGCATCGCCTTAAACTTGTAATTAAGAGGCGCAGGCCTTTCAAGAGGCGTTCGAAAATTCTGCGTCTCTTCGTTAAACAGTCACTGTCTCGAAACACCTGCGCCACTTCTCGCTCTTTGATTTGCTCTCCGGAGACGTTACTTTGTGCCATCTCTTTCGACGGCATGTTCTCCTGTTACAAAGCCCAATTCTGTGGATTCTGAAAATTTCGCCAGATTTTGGCCAATATATCAGGAGAACATGAAGTGGAAATAGGTATACTAAATTTCAGCTTCAAAGGCATCGCCTTAAAGTTGCAGATAAGAGGCGCAGGCCTTTCAAGAAGTTTTCGAAAATTCTGCGTCTCTTCGTGAAACAGTCACTGTCTCGAAACATCTGGGCCACATCTCGCTCTTTGATTTGCTCTCTGGAGACGTTACATTGTTCCATCTCTTTCGACGGCATGTTCTCCTGTTACAAAGCCCAATTTTGTGTATTCTCGAAATTTTCGCCAGATTTTGGCCAATAAATCAGGAGAAAATGAAGTGGAAAGAGGTATACTAAATTTCAGCTTCAAAGGCATCGCCTTAAAGTTGCAGATAAGAGGCGCAGGCCTTTCAAGAGATTTTCGAAAATTCTGCGTCTCTTCGTGAAACAGTCACTGTCTCGAAACATCTGCGCCACATCTCGCTCTTTGATTTGCTCTCCGGAGACATTACATTGTGCCATCTCTTTCGACGGCATGTTCTCCTGTTACAAAGCCCAATTTTGTGCATTCTGAAAATTTTCGCTAGATTTTGGCCAAATATCAGGAGAACATGAAGTGGAAAGAGGTATACTAAATTTCAGCTTCAAAGGCATCGCTTAAAAGTATCAAATCAGAGGCGCAGGCCTTTCAAGAGGCGTTCGAAAATTCTGCGTGTCTTCGTTAAACAGTCACTGTCTCGAAACATCTGCGCCACTTCTCGCTCTTTGATTTGCTCTCCGGAGACGTTACATTGTGCCATCCCTTTGGACGGCATGTTCTCCTGTTACAAAGCCCAATTCTGTGGATTCTGAAAATTTTCGCCAGATTTTGGCCAATATATCAGGAGAACATGAAGTGGAAAGAGGTATACTACATTTCAGCTTCAAAGGCATCGCCTTAAACTTGTAATTAAGAGGCGCAGGCCTTTCAAGAGGCGTTCGAAAATTCTGCGTCTCTTCGTTAAACAGTCACTGTCTCGAAACACCTGCGCCACTTCTCGCTCTTTGATTTGCTCTCCGGAGACGTTACTTTGTGCCATCTCTTTCGACGGCATGTTCTCCTGTTACAAAGCCCAATTCTGTGGATTCTGAAAATTTTCGCCAGATTTTGGCCAATATATCAGGAGAACATGAAGTGGAAAGAGGTATACTAAATTTCAGCTTCAAAGGCATCGCCTTAAAGTTGCAGATAAGAGGCGCAGGCCTTTCAAGAAGTTTTCGAAAATTCTGCGTCTCTTCGTGAAACAGTCACTGTCTCGAAACATCTGGGCCACATCTCGCTCTTTGATTTGCTCTCCGGAGACGTTACATTGTTCCATCTCATTCGACGGCATGTTCTCCTGTTACAAAGCCCAATTTTGTGTATTCTCGAAATTTTCGCCAGATTTTGGCCAATAAATCAGGAGAAAATGAAGTGGAAAGAGGTATACTAAATTTCAGCTTCAAAGGCATCGCCTTAAAGTTGCAGATAAGAGGCGCAGGCCTTTCAAGAGATTTTCGAAAATTCTGCGTCTCTTCGTGAAACAGTCACTGTCTCGAAACATCTGCGCCACATCTCGCTCTTTGATTTCCTCTCCGGAGACATTACATTGTGCCATCTCTTTCGACGGCATGTTCTCCTGTTACAAAGCCCAATTTTGTGCATTCTGAAAATTTTCGCTAGATTTTGGCCAAATATCAGGAGAACATGAAGTGGAAAGAGGTATACTAAATTTCAGCTTCAAAGGCATCGCTTAAAAGTATCAAATCAGAGGCGCAGGCCTTTCAAGAGGCGTTCGAAAATTGTGCGACTCTTCGTTAAACAGTCACTGGCTCGAAGCATCTGCGCCACTTCTCGCTCATTGATTTGCCCTCCGGAGACGTTACTTTGTGCCATCTCTTTCGACGGCATGTTCTCCTGTTACAAAGCCCAATTCTGTGGATTCTGAAAATTTTCGCCAGATTTTGGCCAATATATCAGGAGAACATGAAGTGGAAAGAGGTATACTAAATTTCAGCTTCAAAGGCATCGCCTTAAACTTGTAATTAAGAGGCGCAGGCCTTTCAAGAGGCGTTCGAAAATTCTGCGTCTCTTCGTTAAACAGTCACTGTCTCGAAACACCTGCGCCACTTCTCGCTCTTTGATTTGCTCTCCGGAGACGTTACTTTGTGCCATCTCTTTCGACGGCATGTTCTCCTGTTACAAAGCCCAATTTTGTGCATTCTGAAAATTTTCGCCAGATTTTGGCCAATAAATCAGGAGAAAATGAAGTGGAAAGAGGTATACTAAATTTCAGCTTCAAAGGCATCGCCTTAAAGTTGCAAATCAGAGGCGCAGGCCTTTCAAGAGGCGTTCGAAAATTCTGCGTCTCTTCGTTAAACAGTCACTGTCTCGAAACACCTGCGCCACTTCTCGCTCTTTGATTTGCTCTCCGGAAACGTTACATTGTGCCATCCCTTTGGACGGCATGTTCTCCTGTTACAAAGCCCAATTCTGTGGATTCTGAAAATTTTCGCCAGATTTTGGCCAATATATCAGGAGAACATGAAGTGGAAAGATTTATACTAAATTTCAGCTTCAAAGGCATCGCCTTAAAGTTGCAAATCAGAGGCGCAGACCTTTCAAGAGGCGTTCGAAAATTCTGCGTGTCTTCGTTAAACAGTCACTGTCTCGAAACATCTGCGCCACTTCTCGCTCTTTGATTTGCTCTCCGGAGACATTACTTTGTTCCATCTCTTTCGACGGCATGTTCTCCTGTTACAAAGCCCAATTTTGTGTATTCTCGAAATTTTCGCCAGATTTTGGCCAATAAATCAGGAGAAAATGAAGTGGAAAGAGGTATACTAAATTTCAGCTTCAAAGGCATCGCCTTAAAGTTGCAAATAAGAGGCGCAGGCCTTTCAAGAGGCTTTCGAAAATTCTGCGTCTCTTCGTGAAACAGTCACTGTCTCGAAACACCTGCGCCACTTCTCGCTCTTTGATTTGCTCTCCGGAGACATTACTTTGTTCCATCTCTTTCGACGGCATGTTCTCCTGTTACAAAGCCCAATTTTGTGTATTCTCGAAATTTTCGCCAGATTTTGGCCAATAAATCAGGAGAAAATGAAGTGGAAAGAGGTATACTAAATTTCAGCTTCAAAGGCATCGCCTTAAAGTTGCAAATAAGAGGCGCAGGCCTTTCAAGAGGCGTTCGAAAATTCTGCGTCTCTTCGTTAATCAGTCACTGTCTCGAAACATCTGCGCCACATCTCGCTCTTTGATTTGCTCTCCGGACACGTTACTTTGTGCCATCTCTTTGGACGGCATGTTCTCCTGTTACAAAGCCCAATTTTGTGCATTCTGAAAATTTTCGCTAGATTTTGGCCAATATGTCAGGAGAACATGAAGTGGAAAGAGGTATACTAAATTTCAGCTTTAAAGGCATCGCTTAAAAGTATCACATCAGAGGCGCAGGCCTTTCAAGAGGCGTTCGAAAATTGTGCGACTCTTCGTTAAACAGTCACTGTCTCGAAACATCTGCGCCACTTCTCGCTCATTGATTTGCCCTCCGGAGACGTTACTTTGTGCCATCTCTTTCGACGGCATGTTCTCCTGTTACAAAGCCCAATTCTGTGGATTCTGAAAATTTTCGCCAGATTTTGGCCAATATATCAGGAGAACATGAAGTGGAAAGAGGTATACTAAATTTCAGCTTCAAAGGCATCGCCTTAAAGTTGCAAATCAGAGGCGCAGGCCTTTCAAGAGGCGTTCGAAAATTCTGCGTGTCTTCGTTAAACAGTCACTGTCTCGAAACATCTGCGCCACTTCTCGCTCTTTGATTTGCTCTCCGGAGACATTACTTTGTTCCATCTCTTTCGACGGCATGTTCTCCTGTTACAAAGCCCAATTTTGTGCATTCTGAAAATGTTCGCTAGATTTTGGCCAATATATCAGGAGAACATGAAGTCAAAAGAGGTATACTAAATTTCAGCTTCAAAGGCATCGCTTAAAAGTATCAAATCAGAGGCGCAGGCCTTTCAAGAGGCGTTCGAAAATTCTGCGTCTCTTCGTTAATCAGTCACTGTCTCGAAACATCTGCGCCACATCTCGCTATTTGATTTGCTCTCCGGACACGTTACTTTGTGCCATCTCTTTGGACGGCATGTTCTCCTGTTACAAAGCCCAATTTTGTGCATTCTGAAAATGTTCGCCAGATTTTGGCCAATATATCAGGAGAACATGAAGTCAAAAGAGGTATACTAAATTTCAGCTTCAAAGGCATCGCTTAAAAGTATCAAATCAGAGGCGCAGGTCTTTCAAGAGGCGTTCGAAAATTGTGCGACTCTTCGTTAAACAGTCACTGTCTCGAAACATCTGCGCCACTTCTCGCTCATTGATTTGCCCTCCGGAGACGTTACTTTGTGCCATCTCTTTCGACGGCATGTTCTCCTGTTACAAAGCCCAATTCTGTGGATTCTGAAAATGTTCGCCAGATTTTGGCCAATATATCAGGAGAACATGAAGTGGAAAGAGGTATACTAAATTTCAGCTTCAAAGGCATCGCCTTAAAGTTGCAAATCAGAGGCGCAGGCCTTTCAAGAGGCGTTCGAAAATTCTGCGTGTCTTCGTTAAACAGTCACTGTCTCGAAACATCTGCGCCACTTCTCGCTCTTTGATTTGCTCTCCGGAGACATTACTTTGTTCCATCTCTTTCGACGGCATGTTCTCCTGTTACAAAGCCCAATTTTGTGCATTCTGAAAATGTTCGCTAGATTTTGGCCAATATATCAGGAGAACATGAAGTCAAAAGAGGTATACTAAATTTCAGCTTCAAAGGCATCGCCTTAAAGTTGCAAATCAGAGGCGCAGGCCTTTCAAGAGGCTTTCGAAAATTCTGCGTCTCTTCGTGAAACAGTCACTGTCTCGAAACACCTGCGCCACTTCTCGCTCTTTGATTTGCTCTCCGGAGACATTACTTTGTTCCATCTCTTTCGACGGCATGTTCTCCTGTTGCAAAGCCCAATTTTGTGTATTCTCGAAATTTTCGCCAGATTTTGGCCAATAAATCAGGAGAAAATGAAGTGGAAAGAGGTATACTAAATTTCAGCTTCAAAGGCATCGCCTTAAAGTTGCAAATAAGAGGCGCATGCCTTTCAAGAGGCTTTCGAAAATTCTGCGTCTCTTCGTGAAACAGTCACTGTCTCGAAACACCTGCGCCACTTCTCGCTCTTTGATTTGCTCTCCGGAGACATTACTTTGTTCCATCTCTTTCGACGGCATGTTCTCCTGTTACAAAGCCCAATTTTGTGCATTCTGAAAATGTTCGCCAGATTTTGGCCAATATATCAGGAGAACATGAAGTCTAAAGAGGTATACTAAATTTCAGCTTCAAAGGCATCGTTTAAAAGTATCAAATCAGAGGCGCAGGTCTTTCAAGAGGCGTTCGAAAATTGTGCGACTCTTCGTTAAACAGTCACTGTCTCGAAACATCTGCGCCACTTCTCGCTCATTGGTTTGCCCTCCGGAGACGTTACTTTGTGCCATCTCTTTCGACGGCATGTTCTCCTGTTACAAAGCCCAATTTTGTGTATTCTCGAAATTTTCGCCAGATTTTGGCAATAAAATCAGGAGAAAATGAAGTGGAAAGAGGTATACTAAATTTCAGCTTCAAAGGCATCGCCTTAAAGTTGCAAATAAGAGGCGCAGGCCTTTCAAGAGGCGTTCGAAAATTCTGCGTCTCTTCGTTAATCAGTCACTGTCTCGAAACTTCTGCGCCACATCTCGCTCTTTGATTTGCTCTCCGGACACGTTACTTTGTGCCATCTCTTTGGACGGCATGTTCTCCTGTTACAAAGCCCAATTTTGTGCATTCTGAAAATTTTCGCCAGATTTTGGCCAATAAATCAGGAGAAAATGAAGTGGAAAGAGGTATACTAAATTTCAGCTTCAAAGGCATCGCCTTAAAGTTACAAATAAGAGGCGCAGGCCTTTCAAGAGGCTTTCGAAAATTCTGCGTCTCTTCGTGAAACAGTCACTGTCTCGAAACACCTGCGCCACTTCTCGCTCTTTGATTTGCTCTCCGGAGACGTTACATTGTGCCATCTCTTTCGACGGCATGTTCTCCTGTTACAAAGCCCAATTTTGTGCATTCTGAAAATTTTCGCTAGATTTTGCCCAAATATCAGGAGAACATGAAGTGGAAAGAGGTATACTAAATTTCAGCTTCAAAGGCATCGCTTAAAAGTTTCAAATCAGAGGCGCAGGCCTTTCAAGAAGCGTTCGAAAATTCTGCGTCTCTTCGTTAAACAG
The DNA here is from genome assembly GCF_050908995.1 of Andrena cerasifolii. Taxonomy (NCBI): domain Eukaryota; kingdom Metazoa; phylum Arthropoda; class Insecta; order Hymenoptera; family Andrenidae; genus Andrena; species Andrena cerasifolii. The sequence continues at coordinate 23,888 of NW_027485429.1, forward strand.
TCACTGTCTCGAAACATCTGCGCCACATCGCGCTGTTTGATTTGCCCTCCGGAGACGTTACTTTGTGCCATCTCTTTCGACGGCATGTTCTCCTGTTACAAAGCCCAATTTTGTGTATTCTCGAAATTTTCGCCAGATTTTGGCCAATAAATCAGGAGAAAATGAAGTGGAAAGAGGTATACTAAATTTCAGCTTCAAAGGCATCGCCTTAAAGTTGCAAATAAGAGGCGCAGGCCTTTCAAGAGGCGTTCGAAAATTCTGCGTCTCTTCGTTAATCAGTCACTGTCTCGAAACATCTGCGCCACATCTCGCTCTTTGATTTGCTCTCCGGACACGTTACTTTGTGCCATCTCTTTGGACGGCATGTTCTCCTGTTACAAAGCCCAATTTTGTGCATTCTGAAAATTTTCGCTAGATTTTGGCCAATATGTCAGGAGAACATGAAGTGGAAAGAGGTATACTAAATTTCAGCTTTAAAGGCATCGCTTAAAAGTATCACATCAGAGGCGCAGGCCTTTCAAGAGGCGTTCGAAAATTGTGCGACTCTTCGTTAAACAGTCACTGTCTCGAAACATCTGCGCCACTTCTCGCTCATTGATTTGCCCTCCGGAGACGTTACTTTGTGCCATCTCTTTCGACGGCATGTTCTCCTGTTACAAAGCCCAATTCTGTGGATTCTGAAAATTTTCGCCAGATTTTGGCCAATATATCAGGAGAACATGAAGTGGAAAGAGGTATACTAAATTTCAGCTTCAAAGGCATCGCCTTAAAGTTGCAAATCAGAGGCGCAGGCCTTTCAAGAGGCGTTCGAAAATTCTGCGTGTCTTCGTTAAACAGTCACTGTCTCGAAACATCTGCGCCACTTCTCGCTCTTTGATTTGCTCTCCGGAGACATTACTTTGTTCCATCTCTTTCGACGGCATGTTCTCCTGTTACAAAGCCCAATTTTGTGCATTCTGAAAATGTTCGCTAGATTTTGGCCAATATATCAGGAGAACATGAAGTCAAAAGAGGTATACTAAATTTCAGCTTCAAAGGCATCGCCTTAAAGTTGCAAATCAGAGGCGCAGGCCTTTCAAGAGGCTTTCGAAAATTCTGCGTCTCTTCGTGAAACAGTCACTGTCTCGAAACACCTGCGCCACTTCTCGCTCTTTGATTTGCTCTCCGGAGACATTACTTTGTTCCATCTCTTTCGACGGCATGTTCTCCTGTTGCAAAGCCCAATTTTGTGTATTCTCGAAATTTTCGCCAGATTTTGGCCAATAAATCAGGAGAAAATGAAGTGGAAAGAGGTATACTAAATTTCAGCTTCAAAGGCATCGCCTTAAAGTTGCAAATAAGAGGCGCATGCCTTTCAAGAGGCTTTCGAAAATTCTGCGTCTCTTCGTGAAACAGTCACTGTCTCGAAACACCTGCGCCACTTCTCGCTCTTTGATTTGCTCTCCGGAGACATTACTTTGTTCCATCTCTTTCGACGGCATGTTCTCCTGTTACAAAGCCCAATTTTGTGCATTCTGAAAATGTTCGCCAGATTTTGGCCAATATATCAGGAGAACATGAAGTCTAAAGAGGTATACTAAATTTCAGCTTCAAAGGCATCGTTTAAAAGTATCAAATCAGAGGCGCAGGTCTTTCAAGAGGCGTTCGAAAATTGTGCGACTCTTCGTTAAACAGTCACTGTCTCGAAACATCTGCGCCACTTCTCGCTCATTGGTTTGCCCTCCGGAGACGTTACTTTGTGCCATCTCTTTCGACGGCATGTTCTCCTGTTACAAAGCCCAATTTTGTGTATTCTCGAAATTTTCGCCAGATTTTGGCCAATAAATCAGGAGAAAATGAAGTGGAAAGAGGTATACTAAATTTCAGCTTCAAAGGCATCGCCTTAAAGTTGCAAATAAGAGGCGCAGGCCTTTCAAGAGGCGTTCGAAAATTCTGCGTCTCTTCGTTAATCAGTCACTGTCTCGAAACATCTGCGCCACATCTCGCTCTTTGATTTGCTCTCCGGACACGTTACTTTGTGCCATCTCTTTGGACGGCATGTTCTCCTGTTACAAAGCCCAATTTTGTGCATTCTGAAAATTTTCGCCAGATTTTGGCCAATAAATCAGGAGAAAATGAAGTGGAAAGAGGTATACTAAATTTCAGCTTCAAAGGCATCGCCTTAAAGTTACAAATAAGAGGCGCAGGCCTTTCAAGAGGCTTTCGAAAATTCTGCGTCTCTTCGTGAAACAGTCACTGTCTCGAAACACCTGCGCCACTTCTCGCTCTTTGATTTGCTCTCCGGAGACGTTACATTGTGCCATCTCTTTCGACGGCATGTTCTCCTGTTACAAAGCCCAATTTTGTGCATTCTGAAAATTTTCGCTAGATTTTGCCCAAATATCAGGAGAACATGAAGTGGAAAGAGGTATACTAAATTTCAGCTTCAAAGGCATCGCTTAAAAGTTTCAAATCAGAGGCGCAGGCCTTTCAAGAAGCGTTCGAAAATTCTGCGTCTCTTCGTTAAACAGTCACTGTCTCGAAACATCTGCGCCACATCGCGCTGTTTGATTTGCCCTCCGGAGACGTTACTTTGTGCCATCTCTTTCGACGGCATGTTCTCCTGTTACAAAGCCCAATTTTGTGTATTCTCGAAATTTTCGCCAGATTTTGGCCAATAAATCAGGAGAAAATGAAGTGGAAAGAGGTATACTAAATTTCAGCTTCAAAGGCATCGCCTTAAAGTTGCAAATAAGAGGCGCAGGCCTTTCAAGAGGCGTTCGAAAATTCTGCGTGTCTTCGTTAAACAGTCACTGTCTCGAAACATCTGCGCCACTTCTCGCTCTTTGATTTGCTCTCCGGAGACGTTACATTGTGCCATCCCTTTGGACGGCATGTTCTCCTGTTACAAAGCCCAATTCTGTGGATTCTGAAATTTTTCGCCAGATTTTGGCCAATATATCAGGAGAACATGAAGTGGAAGGAGGTATACTATATTTCAGCTTCAAAGGCATCGCTTTAAAGTTGCAAATCAGAGGCGCAGGCCTTTCAAGAGGCGTTCGAAAATTCTGCGTGTCTTCGTTAAACAGTCACTGTCTCGAAACATCTGCGCCACTTCTCGCTCTTTGATTTGCTCTCCGGAGACGTTACATTGTGCCATCTCTTTCGACGGCATGTTCTCCTGTTACAAAGCCCAATTCTGTGGATTCTGAAAATTTTCGACAGATTTTGGCCAATATATCAGGAGAACATGAAGTGGAAAGAGGTATACTAAATTTCAGCTTCAAAGGCATCGCCTTAAAGTTGCAAATAAGAGGCGCAGGCCTTTCAAGAGGCGTTCGAAAATTCTGCGTGTCTTCGTTAAACAGTCACTGTCTCGAAACATCTGCGCCACTTCTCGCTCTTTGATTTGCTCTCCGGAGACGTTACATTGTGCCATCTATTTCGACGGCATGTTCTCCTGTTACAAAGCCCAATTCTGTGGATTCTGAAAATTTCGCCAGATTTTGGCCAATATATCAGGAGAACATGAAGTGGAAATAGGTATACTAAATTTCAGCTTCAAAGGCATCGCCTTAAAGTTGCAGATAAGAGGCGCAGGCCTTTCAAGAAGTTTTCGAAAATTCTGCGTCTCTTCGTGAAACAGTCACTGTCTCGAAACATCTGGGCCACATCTCGCTCTTTGATTTGCTCTCCGGAGACGTTACATTGTTCCATCTCTTTCGACGGCATGTTCTCCTGTTACAAAGCCCAATTTTGTGTATTCTCGAAATTTTCGCCAGATTTTGGCCAATAAATCAGGAGAAAATGAAGTGGAAAGAGGTATACTAAATTTCAGCTTCAAAGGCATCGCCTTAAAGTTGCAGATAAGAGGGGCAGGTCTTTCAAGAGATTTTCGAAAATTCTGCGTCTCTTCGTGAAACAGTCACTGTCTCGAAACATCTGCGCCACATCTCGCTCTTTGATTTGCTCTCCGGAGACATTACATTGTGCCATCTCTTTCGACGGCATGTTCTCCTGTTACAAAGCCCAATTTTGTGCATTCTGAAAATTTTCGCTAGATTTTGGCCAAATATCAGGAGAACATGAAGTGGAAAGAGGTATACTAAATTTCAGCTTCAAAGGCATCGCTTAAAAGTATCAAATCAGAGGCGCAGGCCTTTCAAGAGGCGTTCGAAAATTGTGCGACTCTTCGTTAAACAGTCACTGGCTCGAAGCATCTGCGCCACTTCTCGCTCATTGATTTGCCCTCCGGAGACGTTACTTTGTGCCATCTCTTTCGACGGCATGTTCTCCTGTTACAAAGCCCAATTCTGTGGATTCTGAAAATTTTCGCCAGATTTTGGCCAATATATCAGGAGAACATGAAGTGGAAAGAGGTATACTAAATTTCAGCTTCAAAGGCATCGCCTTAAACTTGTAATTAAGAGGCGCAGGCCTTTCAAGAGGCGTTCGAAAATTCTGCGTCTCTTCGTTAAACAGTCACTGTCTCGAAACACCTGCGCCACTTCTCGCTCTTTGATTTGCTCTCCGGAGACGTTACTTTGTGCCATCTCTTTCGACGGCATGTTCTCCTGTTACAAAGCCCAATTTTGTGCATTCTGAAAATTTTCGCCAGATTTTGGCCAATAAATCAGGAGAAAATGAAGTGGAAAGAGGTATACTAAATTTCAGCTTCAAAGGCATCGCCTTAAAGTTGCAAATCAGAGGCGCAGGCCTTTCAAGAGGCGTTCGAAAATTCTGCGTGTCTTCGTTAAACAGTCACTGTCTCGAAACATCTGCGCCACTTCTCGCTCTTTGATTTGCTCTCCGGAGACGTTACATTGTGCCATCCCTTTGGACGGCATGTTCTCCTGTTACAAAGCCCAATTCTGTGGATTCTGAAAATTTCGCCAGATTTTGGCCAATATATCAGGAGAACATGAAGTGGAAATAGGTATACTAAATTTCAGCTTCAAAGGCATCGCCTTAAAGTTGCAGATAAGAGGCGCAGGCCTTTCAAGAAGTTTTCGAAAATTCTGCGTCTCTTCGTGAAACAGTCACTGTCTCGAAACATCTGGGCCACATCTCGCTCTTTGATTTGCTCTCCGGAGACGTTACATTGTTCCATCTCTTTCGACGGCATGTTCTCCTGTTACAAAGCCCAATTTTGTGTATTCTCGAAATTTTCGCCAGATTTTGGCCAATAAATCAGGAGAAAATGAAGTGGAAAGAGGTATACTAAATTTCAGCTTCAAAGGCATCGCCTTAAAGTTGCAGATAAGAGGGGCAGGTCTTTCAAGAGATTTTCGAAAATTCTGCGTCTCTTCGTGAAACAGTCACTGTCTCGAAACATCTGCGCCACATCTCGCTCTTTGATTTGCTCTCCGGAGACATTACATTGTGCCATCTCTTTCGACGGCATGTTCTCCTGTTACAAAGCCCAATTTTGTGCATTCTGAAAATTTTCGCTAGATTTTGGCCAAATATCAGGAGAACATGAAGTGGAAAGAGGTATACTAAATTTCAGCTTCAAAGGCATCGCTTAAAAGTATCAAATCAGAGGCGCAGGCCTTTCAAGAGGCGTTCGAAAATTGTGCGACTCTTCGTTAAACAGTCACTGGCTCGAAGCATCTGCGCCACTTCTCGCTCATTGATTTGCCCTCCGGAGACGTTACTTTGTGCCATCTCTTTCGACGGCATGTTCTCCTGTTACAAAGCCCAATTCTGTGGATTCTGAAAATTTTCGCCAGATTTTGGCCAATATATCAGGAGAACATGAAGTGGAAAGAGGTATACTAAATTTCAGCTTCAAAGGCATCGCCTTAAACTTGTAATTAAGAGGCGCAGGCCTTTCAAGAGGCGTTCGAAAATTCTGCGTCTCTTCGTTAAACAGTCACTGTCTCGAAACACCTGCGCCACTTCTCGCTCTTTGATTTGCTCTCCGGAGACGTTACTTTGTGCCATCTCTTTCGACGGCATGTTCTCCTGTTACAAAGCCCAATTTTGTGCATTCTGAAAATTTTCGCCAGATTTTGGCCAATAAATCAGGAGAAAATGAAGTGGAAAGAGGTATACTAAATTTCAGCTTCAAAGGCATCGCCTTAAAGTTGCAAATCAGAGGCGCAGGCCTTTCAAGAGGCGTTCGAAAATTCTGCGTGTCTTCGTTAAACAGTCACTGTCTCGAAACATCTGCGCCACTTCTCGCTCTTTGATTTGCTCTCCGGAGACGTTACATTGTGCCATCCCTTTGGACGGCATGTTCTCCTGTTACAAAGCCCAATTCTGTGGATTCTGAAAATTTTCGCCAGATTTTGGCCAATATATCAGGAGAACATGAAGTGGAAAGAGGTATACTAAATTTCAGCTTCAAAGGCATCGCCTTAAAGTTGCAAATCAGAGGCGCAGGCCTTTCAAGAGGCGTTCGAAAATTCTGCGTGTCTCCGTGAAACAGTCACTGTCTCGAAACACCTGCGCCACTTCTCGCTCTTTGATTTGCTCTCCGGAGACGTTACTTTGTGCCATCTCTTTCGACGGCATGTTCTCCTGTCACAAAGCCCAATTTTGTGCATTCTGATAATTTTCGCCAGATTTTGGCCAATATATCAGGAGAACATGAAGTGGAAAGAGGTATACTACATTTCAGCTTCAAAGGCATCGCCTTAAACTTGTAATTAAGAGGCGCAGGCCTTTCAAGAGGCGTTCGAAAATTCTGCGTCTCTTCGTTAAACAGTCACTGTCTCGAAACACCTGCGCCACTTCTCGCTCTTTGATTTGCTCTCCGGAGACGTTACTTTGTGCCATCTCTTTCGACGGCATGTTCTCCTGTTACAAAGCCCAATTTTGTGCATTCTGAATATTTTCGCCAGATTTTGGCCATTAAATCAGGAGAAAATGAAGTGGAAAGAGGTATACTAAATTTCAGCTTCAAAGGCATCGCCTTAAAGTTGCAGATAAGAGGCGCAGGCCTTTCAAGAGATTTTCGAAAATTCTGCGTCTCTTCGTGAAACAGTCACTGTCTCGAAACATCTGCGCCACATCTCGCTCTTTGATTTGCTCTCCGGAGACATTACATTGTGCCATCTCTTTCGACGGCATGTTCTCCTGTTACAAAGCCCAATTTTGTGCATTCTGAAAATTTTCGCTAGATTTTGGCCAAATATCAGGAGAACATGAAGAGTGGAAAGAGGTATACTAAATTTCAGCTTCAAAGGCATCGCTTAAAAGTATCAAATCAGAGGCGCAGGCCTTTCAAGAGGCGTTCGAAAATTGTGCGACTCTTCGTTAAACAGTCACTGGCTCGAAGCATCTGCGCCACTTCTCGCTCATTGATTTGCCCTCCGGAGACGTTACTTTGTGCCATCTCTTTCGACGGCATGTTCTCCTGTTACAAAGCCCAATTCTGTGGATTCTGAAAATTTTCGCCAGATTTTGGCCAATATATCAGGAGAACATGAAGTGGAAAGAGGTATACTAAATTTCAGCTTCAAAGGCATCGCCTTAAACTTGTAATTAAGAGGCGCAGGCCTTTCAAGAGGCGTTCGAAAATTCTGCGTCTCTTCGTTAAACAGTCACTGTCTCGAAACACCTGCGCCACTTCTCGCTCTTTGATTTGCTCTCCGGAGACGTTACTTTGTGCCATCTCTTTCGACGGCATGTTCTCCTGTTACAAAGCCCAATTTTGTGCATTCTGAAAATTTTCGCCAGATTTTGGCCAATAAATCAGGAGAAAATGAAGTGGAAAGAGGTATACTAAATTTCAGCTTCAAAGGCATCGCCTTAAAGTTGCAAATCAGAGGCGCAGGCCTTTCAAGAGGCGTTCGAAAATTCTGCGTGTCTTCGTTAAACAGTCACTGTCTCGAAACATCTGCGCCACTTCTCGCTCTTTGATTTGCTCTCCGGAGACGTTACATTGTGCCATCCCTTTGGACGGCATGTTCTCCTGTTACAAAGCCCAATTCTGTGGATTCTGAAAATTTTCGCCAGATTTTGGCCAATATATCAGGAGAACATGAAGTGGAAAGAGGTATACTAAATTTCAGCTTCAAAGGCATCGCCTTAAAGTTGCAAATCAGAGGCGCAGGCCTTTCAAGAGGCGTTCGAAAATTCTGCGTGTCTCCGTGAAACAGTCACTGTCTCGAAACACCTGCGCCACTTCTCGCTCTTTGATTTGCTCTCCGGAGACGTTACTTTGTGCCATCTCTTTCGACGGCATGTTCTCCTGTCACAAAGCCCAATTTTGTGCATTCTGATAATTTTCGCCAGATTTTGGCCAATATATCAGGAGAACATGAAGTGGAAAGAGGTATACTACATTTCAGCTTCAAAGGCATCGCCTTAAACTTGTAATTAAGAGGCGCAGGCCTTTCAAGAGGCGTTCGAAAATTCTGCGTCTCTTCGTTAAACAGTCACTGTCTCGAAACACCTGCGCCACTTCTCGCTCTTTGATTTGCTCTCCGGAGACGTTACTTTGTGCCATCTCTTTCGACGGCATGTTCTCCTGTTACAAAGCCCAATTTTGTGCATTCTGAATATTTTCGCCAGATTTTGGCCATTAAATCAGGAGAAAATGAAGTGGAAAGAGGTATACTAAATTTCAGCTTCAAAGGCATCGCCTTAAAGTTGCAGATAAGAGGCGCAGGCCTTTCAAGAGATTTTCGAAAATTCTGCGTCTCTTCGTGAAACAGTCACTGTCTCGAAACATCTGCGCCACATCTCGCTCTTTGATTTGCTCTCCGGAGACATTACATTGTGCCATCTCTTTCGACGGCATGTTCTCCTGTTACAAAGCCCAATTTTGTGCATTCTGAAAATTTTCGCTAGATTTTGGCCAAATATCAGGAGAACATGAAGTGGAAAGAGGTATACTAAATTTCAGCTTCAAAGGCATCGCTTAAAAGTATCAAATCAGAGGCGCAGGCCTTTCAAGAGGCGTTCGAAAATTGTGCGACTCTTCGTTAAACAGTCACTGGCTCGAAGCATCTGCGCCACTTCTCGCTCATTGATTTGCCCTCCGGAGACGTTACTTTGTGCCATCTCTTTCGACGGCATGTTCTCCTGTTACAAAGCCCAATTCTGTGGATTCTGAAAATTTTCGCCAGATTTTGGCCAATATATCAGGAGAACATGAAGTGGAAAGAGGTATACTAAATTTCAGCTTCAAAGGCATCGCCTTAAACTTGTAATTAAGAGGCGCAGGCCTTTCAAGAGGCGTTCGAAAATTCTGCGTCTCTTCGTTAAACAGTCACTGTCTCGAAACACCTGCGCCACTTCTCGCTCTTTGATTTGCTCTCCGGAGACGTTACTTTGTGCCATCTCTTTCGACGGCATGTTCTCCTGTTACAAAGCCCAATTTTGTGCATTCTGAAAATTTTCGCCAGATTTTGGCCAATAAATCAGGAGAAAATGAAGTGGAAAGAGGTATACTAAATTTCAGCTTCAAAGGCATCGCCTTAAAGTTGCAAATCAGAGGCGCAGGCCTTTCAAGAGGCGTTCGAAAATTCTGCGTGTCTTCGTTAAACAGTCACTGTCTCGAAACATCTGCGCCACTTCTCGCTCTTTGATTTGCTCTCCGGAGACGTTACATTGTGCCATCCCTTTGGACGGCATGTTCTCCTGTTACAAAGCCCAATTCTGTGGATTCTGAAAATTTTCGCCAGATTTTGGCCAATATATCAGGAGAACATGAAGTGGAAAGAGGTATACTAAATTTCAGCTTCAAAGGCATCGCCTTAAAGTTGCAAATCAGAGGCGCAGGCCTTTCAAGAGGCGTTCGAAAATTCTACGTGTCTCCGTGAAACAGTCACTGTCTCGAAACACCTGCGCCACTTCTCGCTCTTTGATTTGCTCTCCGGAGACGTTACATTGTTCCATCTCTTTCGACGGCATGTTCTCCTGTTACAAAGCCCAATTTTGTGTATTCCCGAAATTTTCGCCAGATTTTGGCCAATAAATCAGGAGAAAATGAAGTGGAAAGAGGTATACTAAATTTCAGCTTCAAAGGCATCGCCTTAAAGTTGCAGATAAGAGGCGCAGGCCTTTCAAGAGATTTTCGAAAATTCTGCGTCTCTTCGTGAAACAGTCACTGTCTCGAAACATCTGCGCCACTTCTCGCTCTTTGATTTGCTCTCCGGAGACATTACATTGTGCCATCTCTTTCGACGGCATGTTCTCCTGTTACAAAGCCCAATTTTGTGCATTCTGAAAATTTTCGCTAGATTTTGGCCAAATATCAGGAGAACATGAAGTGGAAAGAGGTATACTAAATTTCAGCTTCAAAGGCATCGCTTAAAAGTATCAAATCAGAGGCGCAGGCCTTTCAAGAGGCGTTCGAAAATTGTGCGACTCTTCGTTAAACAGTCACTGGCTCGAAGCATCTGCGCCACTTCTCGCTCATTGATTTGCCCTCCGGAGACGTTACTTTGTGCCATCTCTTTCGACGGCATGTTCTCCTGTTACAAAGCCCAATTCTGTGGATTCTGAAAATTTTCGCCAGATTTTGGCCAATATATCAGGAGAACATGAAGTGGAAAGAGGTATACTAAATTTCAGCTTCAAAGGCATCGCCTTAAACTTGTAATTAAGAGGCGCAGGCCTTTCAAGAGGCGTTCGAAAATTCTGCGTCTCTTCGTTAAACAGTCACTGTCTCGAAACACCTGCGCCACTTCTCGCTCTTTGATTTGCTCTCCGGAGACGTTACTTTGTGCCATCTCTTTCGACGGCATGTTCTCCTGTTACAAAGCCCAATTTTGTGCATTCTGAAAATTTTCGCCAGATTTTGGCCAATAAATCAGGAGAAAATGAAGTGGAAAGAGGTATACTAAATTTCAGCTTCAAAGGCATCGCTTAAAAGTATCAAATCAGAGGCGCAGGCCTTTCAAGAGGCGTTGGAAAATTGTGCGACTCTTCGTTAAACAGTCACTGGCTCGAAGCATCTGCGCCACTTCTCGCTCATTGATTTGCCCTCCGGAGACGTTACTTTGTGCCATCTCTTTCGACGGCATGTTCTCCTGTTACAAAGCCCAATTCTGTGGATTCTGAAAATTTTCGCCAGATTTTGGCCAATATATCAGGAGAACATGAAGTGGAAAGAGGTATACTAAATTTCAGCTTCAAAGGCATCGCCTTAAACTTGTAATTAAGAGGCGCAGGCCTTTCAAGAGGCGTTCGAAAATTCTGCGTCTCTTCGTTAAACAGTCACTGTCTCGAAACACCTGCGCCACTTCTCGCTCTTTGATTTGCTCTCCGGAGACGTTACTTTGTGCCATCTCTTTCGACGGCATGTTCTCCTGTTACAAAGCCCAATTTTGTGCATTCTGAAAATTTTCGCCAGATTTTGGCCAATAAATCAGGAGAAAATGAAGTGGAAAGAGGTATACTAAATTTCAGCTTCAAAGGCATCGCCTTAAAGTTGCAAATCAGAGGCGCAGGCCTTTCAAGAGGCGTTCGAAAATTCTGCGTCTCTTCGTTAAACAGTCACTGTCTCGAAACACCTGCGCCACTTCTCGCTCTTTGATTTGCTCTCCGGAGACGTTACATTGTGCCATCCCTTTGGACGGCATGTTCTCCTGTTACAAAGCCCAATTCTGTGGATTCTGAAAATTTTCGCCAGATTTTGGCCAATATATCAGGAGAACATGAAATGGAAAGAGGTATACTAAATTTCAGCTTCAAAGGCATCGCCTTAAAGTTGCAAATCAGAGGCGCAGGCCTTTCAAGAGGCGTTCGAAAATTCTGCGTGTCTCCGTGAAACAGTCACTGTCTCGAAACACCTGCGCCACTTCTCGCTCTTTGATTTGCTCTCCGAAGACGTTACTTTGTGCCATCTCTTTCGACGGCATGTTCTCCTGTTACAAAGCCCAATTTTGTGCATTCTGATAATTTTCGCCAGATTTTGGCCAATATATCAGGAGAACATGAAGTGGAAAGAGGTATACTAAATTTCAGCTTCAAAGGCATCGCCTTAAAGTTGCAGATAAGAGGCGCAGGCCTTTCAAGAAGTTTTCGAAAATTCTGCGTCTCTTCGTGAAACAGTCACTGTCTCGAAACATCTGGGCCACATCTCGCTCTTTGATTTGCTCTCCGGAGACGTTACATTGTTCCATCTCATTCGACGGCATGTTCTCCTGTTACAAAGCCCAATTTTGTGTATTCTCGAAATTTTCGCCAGATTTTGGCCAATAAATCAGGAGAAAATGAAGTGGAAAGAGGTATACTAAATTTCAGCTTCAAAGGCATCGCCTTAAAGTTGCAGATAAGAGGCGCAGGCCTTTCAAGAGATTTTCGAAAATTCTGCGTCTCTTCGTGAAACAGTCACTGTCTCGAAACATCTGCGCCACATCTCGCTCTTTGATTTCCTCTCCGGAGACATTACATTGTGCCATCTCTTTCGACGGCATGTTCTCCTGTTACAAAGCCCAATTTTGTGCATTCTGAAAATTTTCGCTAGATTTTGGCCAAATATCAGGAGAACATGAAGTGGAAAGAGGTATACTAAATTTCAGCTTCAAAGGCATCGCTTAAAAGTATCAAATCAGAGGCGCAGGCCTTTCAAGAGGCGTTCGAAAATTGTGCGACTCTTCGTTAAACAGTCACTGTCTCGAAACATCTGCGCCACTTCTCGCTCATTGATTTGCCCTCCGGAGACGTTACTTTGTGCCATCTCTTTCGACGGCATGTTCTCCTGTTACAAAGCCCAATTCTGTGGATTCTGAAAATTTTCGCCAAATTTTGGCCAATATATCAGGAGAACATGAAGTGGAAAGAGGTATACTAAATTTCAGCTTCAAAGGCATCGCCTTAAACTTGTAATTAAGAGGCGCAGGCCTTTCAAGAGGCGTTCGAAAATTCTGCGTCTCTTCGTTAAACAGTCACTGTCTCGAAACACCTGCGCCACTTCTCGCTCTTTGATTTGCTCTCCGGAGACGTTACTTTGTGCCATCTCTTTCGACGGCATGTTCTCCTGTTACAAAGCCCAATTTTGTGCATTCTGAAAATTTTCGCCAGATTTTGGCCAATAAATCAGGAGAAAATGAAGTGGAAAGAGGTATACTAAATTTCAGCTTCAAAGGCATCGCCTTAAAGTTGCAAATCAGAGGCGCAGGCCTTTCAAGAGGCGTTCGAAAATTCTGCGTCTCTTCGTTAAACAGTCACTGTCTCGAAACACCTGCGCCACTTCTCGCTCTTTGATTTGCTCTCCGGAAACGTTACATTGTGCCATCCCTTTGGACGGCATGTTCTCCTGTTACAAAGCCCAATTCTGTGGATTCTGAAAATTTTCGCCAGATTTTGGCCAATATATCAGGAGAACATGAAGTGGAAAGATTTATACTAAATTTCAGCTTCAAAGGCATCGCCTTAAAGTTGCAAATCAGAGGCGCAGACCTTTCAAGAGGCGTTCGAAAATTCTGCGTGTCTTCGTTAAACAGTCACTGTCTCGAAACATCTGCGCCACTTCTCGCTCTTTGATTTGCTCTCCGGAGACATTACTTTGTTCCATCTCTTTCGACGGCATGTTCTCCTGTTACAAAGCCCAATTTTGTGTATTCTCGAAATTTTCGCCAGATTTTGGCCAATAAATCAGGAGAAAATGAAGTGGAAAGAGGTATACTAAATTTCAGCTTCAAAGGCATCGCCTTAAAGTTGCAAATAAGAGGCGCAGGCCTTTCAAGAGGCTTTCGAAAATTCTGCGTCTCTTCGTGAAACAGTCACTGTCTCGAAACACCTGCGCCACTTCTCGCTCTTTGATTTGCTCTCCGGAGACATTACTTTGTTCCATCTCTTTCGACGGCATGTTCTCCTGTTACAAAGCCCAATTTTGTGTATTCTCGAAATTTTCGCCAGATTTTGGCCAATAAATCAGGAGAAAATGAAGTGGAAAGAGGTATACTAAATTTCAGCTTCAAAGGCATCGCTTAAAAGTATCAAATAAGAGGCGCAGGCCTTTCAAGAGGCGTTCGAAAATTCTGCGTCTCTTCGTTAATCAGTCACTGGCTCGAAGCATCTGCGCCACTTCTCGCTCATTGATTTGCCCTCCGGAGACGTTACTTTATGCCATCTCTTTCGACGGCATGTTCTCCTGTTACAAAGCCCAATTCTGTGGATTCTGAAAATTTTCGCCAGATTTTGGCCAATATATCAGGAGAACATGAAGTGGAAAGAGGTATACTAAATTTCAGCTTCAAAGGCATCGCCTTAAACTTGTAATTAAGAGGCGCAGGCCTTTCAAGAGGCGTTCGAAAATTCTGCGTGTCTTCGTTAAACAGTCACTGTCTCGAAACATCTGCGCCACTTCTCGCTCTTTGATTTGCTCTCCGGAGACGTTACTTTGTGCCATCTCTTTCGACGGCATGTTCTCCTGTTACAAAGCCCAATTCTGTGGATTCTGAAAATTTCGCCAGATTTTGGCCAATGTATCAGGAGAACATGAAGTGGAAAGAGGTATACTAAATTTCAGCTTCAAAGGCATCGCCTTAAAGTTGCAGATAAGAGGCGCAGGCCTTTCAAGAAGTTTTCGAAAATTCTGCGTCTCTTCGTTAAACAGTCACTGTCTCGAAACACCTGCGCCACTTCTCGCTCTTTGATTTGCTCTCCGGAAACGTTACATTGTGCCATCCCTTTGGACGGCATGTTCTCTGTTACAAGCCAAGATTT
>NW_027485430.1:0-38480 GCF_050908995.1 Andrena cerasifolii
ATATCAGTTTTTCGATATAGGTTTTTCAATATCGGTTTTTCAATATCGGTTTTTCAATATCAGTTTTTCAATATTTGTTCTCCAATATCGGTTTTTGAATATCGGTTCTAATATCGGATTCATTATCGGTTTTTCTATATCGGTTTTACAATATCAGTTTTTCGTTATCAGTTTTTCAATATTTGTTTTTCAATATCGGTTCTAATATCGGTTTCAATATCGGTTTTTCAATATCGGTTCTAATATCGGATTCAATATCGGTTTTTCAATATCGGTTTTTCAATATCAGTTTTTCGATATCAGTTTTTCAATATTTGTTCTCCAATATCGGATTCAATATCGGTTTTTCAATATCGGTTCTAATGTCGGTTTCAATATCGGTTTTTCAATATCGGTTCTAATGTCGGTTTCAATATCGGTTTTTCAATATCGGTTTTGCAATATCAGTTTTTCGATATAGGTTTTTCAATATCGGTTTTTCAATATCGGGTTTTCAATATCGGTTCTAATATCAGTTTCAATATCAGTTCTTCAATATCGGTTTTTCAATATTTGTTTTTCAATATCGGTTTTTCAATATCGGTTCTAATATCGGATTCAATATCGGTTTTTCAATATCGGTTTTTCAATATCAGTTTTTTCGATATCAGTTTTTCAATATTTGCTCTCCAATATCGGATTCAATATCGGTTTTTCAATATCGGTTCTAATGTCGGTTTCAATATCGGTTTTTCAATATCGGTTCTAATGTCGGTTTCAATATCGGTTTTTCAATATCGGTTTTTCAATATCAGTTTTTTAATATTTGTTCTCCAATATCGGTTTTTGAATATCGGTTCTAATATCGGATTCAATATCGGTTTTTCAATATCAGTTTTCAATATTTGTTTTTCAATATCGGTTTTTGAATATTTGTTCTCCAATATCGGTTTTTGAATATCGGTTCTAATATCGGATTCAATATCGGTTTTTCAATATCGGTTTTTCAATATCAGTTTTTCGATATCAGTTTTTTAATATTTGTTCTCCAATATCGGTTTTTGAATATCGGTTCTAATATCGGATTCATTATCGGTTTTTCAATATCGGTTTTTCAATATCAGTTTTTCGATATCAGTTTTTCAATATTTGTTTTTCAATATCGGTTTTTCAATATCGGTTCTAATATCGGATTCAATATCGGTTTTTCAATTTCGGTTCTAATATCGGTTTCAATATCGATTTTTCAATATCAGTTTTTCGATATTTGTTCTCCAATATCGGATTCAATATCGGTTTTTCAATATCGGTTCTAATGTCGGTTTCAATATCGGTTTTTCAATATCGGTTTTTCAATATCAGTTTTTTAATATTTGTTCTCCAATATCGGTTTTTGAATATCGGTTCTAATATCGGATTCAATATCGGTTTTTCAATATCAGTTTTTCGATATAGGTTTTTCAATATCGGTTTTTCAATATCGGTTCTAATATCGGATTCAATATCGGTTTTTCAATATCGGTTTTTCAATATCAGTTTTTTAATATTTGTTCTCCAATATCGGTTTTTGAATATCGGTTCTAATATCGGATTCAATATCGGTTTTTCAATATCAGTTTCAATATCAGTTTTTCAATATCGGTTTTTCAATATCGGTTCTAATATCGGATTCAATATCGGTTTTTCAATATCGGTGTTTCAATATCAGTTTTTCAATATTTGTTTTCCAATATCGGTTTTTGAATATCGGTTCTAATATCGGATTCAATATCGGTTTTTCAATATCGGTTTTTCAATATCAGTTTTTCGATATCAGTTTTTGAATATTTGTTCTCCAATATCGGTTCTAATATCGGTTTCAATATCGGTTTTTCAATATCGGTTTTTCAATATCAGTTTTTCAATATTTGTTCTCCAATATCGGTTTTTGAATATCGGTTCTAATATCGGATTCAATATCGGTTTTTCAATATCAGTTTTTCAATATTTGTTTTTCAATATCGGTTTTTGAATATTTGTTCTCCAATATCGGTTTTTGAATATCGGTTTTCAATATCGGTTTTGCAATATCAGTTTTTCGATATCAGTTTTTCAATATTTGCTTTACAATATCGGTTTTTCAATATCGGTTCTAATATCGGTTTCAATATCGATTTTTCAATATCAGTTTTTCGATATAGGTTTTTCAATATCGGTTCTAATATCGGATTCAATATCGGTTTTGCAGTATCAGTTTTTCGATATAGGTTTTTCAATATGGGATTTGCAATATCAGTTTTTCGATATAGGTTTTTCAATATCGGTTTTTCAATATCGGTTCTAATATCGGATTCAATATCGGTTTTGCAGTATCAGTTTTTCGATATAGGTTTTTCAATATGGGATTTGCAATATCAGTTTTTCGATATAGGTTTTTCAATATCGGTTTTTCAATATCGGTTCTAATATCGGATTCAATATCGGTTTTTCAATATCAGTTTTTCAATATCAGTTTTTTAATATTTGTTCTCCAATATCGGTTTTTGAATATCGGTTCCAATATCGGATTCAATATCGGTTTTTCAATATCAGTTTTTCAATATTTGTTTTTCAATATCGGTTTTTGAATATTTGTTCTCCAATATCGGTTTTTGAATATCGGTTCTAATATCGGATTCAATATCGGTTTTTCAATATCAGTTTTTCAATATCAGTTTTTCAATATCAGTTTTTTAATATTTGTTCTCCAATATCGGTTTTTGAATATCGGTTCTAATATCGGATTCAATATCGGTTTTTCAATATCAGTTTTTCAATATTTGGTTTTCAATATCGGTTTTTGAATATCGGTTCTAATATCGGATTCAATATCGGTTTTTCAATATCAGTTTTTCAATATTTGTTTTTCAATATCGGTTTTTCAATATCGGTTCTAATATCGGATTCAATATCGGTTTTTCAATATCAGTTTTTCAATATCAGTTTTTCAATATCAGTTTTTTAATATTTGTTCTCCAATATCGGTTTTTGAATATCGGTTCTAATATCGGATTCAATATCGGTTTTTCAATATCAGTTTTTCAATATTTGTTTTTCAATATCGGTTTTTGAATATTTGTTCTCCAATATCGGTTTTTGAATATCGGTTCTAATATCGGATTCAATATCGGTTTTTCAATATCAGTTTTTCAATATTTGGTTTTCAATATCGGTTTTTGAATATCGGTTCTAATATCGGATTCAATATCGGTTTTTCAATATCCGTTTTTCGATATCGGTTCTAATATCGGATTCAATATCGGTTTTTCAATATCGGTTTTGCAATATCAGTTTTTCGATATAGGTTTTTCAATATCGGTTCTAATATCGGATTCAATATCGGATTCAATATCGGTTTTTCAATATCGGTTTTTCAATATCGGTTCTAATATCGGATTCAATATCGGTTTTTCAATATCGGTTTTTCAATATCCGTTTTTCAATATCAGTTTTTTAATATTTGTTCTCCAATATCGGTTTTTGAATATCGGTTCTAATATCGGATTCAATATCGTTTTTTCAATATCAGTTTTTCAATATTTGTTTTTCAATATCGGTTTTTGAATATTTGTTCTCCAATATCGGTTTTTGAATATCGGTTCTAATATCGGATTCAATATCGGTTTTTCAATATCAGTTTTTCAATATTTGGTTTTCAATATCGGTTTTTGAATATCGGTTCTATTATCGGATTCAATATCGATTTTTCAATATCGGTTTTTCAATATCAGTTTTTCGATATCAGTTTTTCAATATTTGCTTTACAATATCGGTTTTTCAATTTCGGTTCTAATATCGGTTTCAATATCGATTTTTCAATATCAGTTTTTCGATATAGGTTTTTCAATATCGGTTCTAATATCGGATTCAATATCGGTTTTGCAGTATCAGTTTTTCGATATAGGTTTTTCAATATGGGATTTGCAATATCAGTTTTTCGATATAGGTTTTTCAATATCGGTTTTTCAATATCGGTTCTAATATCGGATTCAATATCGGTTTTTCAATATCGGTTTTGCAATATCAGTTTTTCGATATCAGTTTTTCAATATTTGCTTTACAATATCGGTTTTTCAATATCGGTTCTAATATCGGTTTCAATATCGATTTTTCAATATCAGTTTTTCGATATAGGTTTTTCAATATCGGTTCTAATATCGGATTCAATATCGGTTTTTCAATATCGGTTTTTCAATATCCGTTTTTCAATATCGGTTTTCAATATCGGTTCTAATATCAGTTTCAATATCAGTTTTTCAATATCGGTTTTTCAATATCAGTTTTTCAATATCGGTTTTTCAATATTTGTTTTTCAATATCGGTTTTTCAATATCGGTTCTAATATCGGATTCAATATCGGTTTTTCAATATCGGTTTTTCAATATCAGTTTTTCGATATCAGTTTTTTAATATTTGTTCTCCAATATCGGTTTTTGAATATCGGTTCTAATATCGGATTCATTATCGGTTTTTCAATATCGGTTTTTCAATATCAGTTTTTCAATATTTGTTCTCCAATATCGGTTTTTGAATATCGGTTCTAATATCGGATTCAATATCGGTTTTTCAATATCGGTTATTCAATATTTGTTTTTCAATATCGGTTTTTGAATATTTGTTCTCCAATATCGGTTTTTGAATATCGGTTCTAATATCGGATTCAATATCGGTTTTTCAATATCAGTTTTTCAATATTTGTTTTTCAATATCGGTTTTTCAATATCGGTTCTAATATCGGATTCAATATCGGTTTTTCAATATCAGTTTTTCAATATCAGTTTTTTAATATTTGTTCTCCAATATCGGTTTTTGAATATCGGTTCTAATATCGGATTCAATATCGGTTTTTCAATATCAGTTTTTCAATATTTGTTTTTCAATATCGGTTTTTGAATATTTGTTCTCCAATATCGGTTTTTGAATATCGGTTCTAATATCGGATTCAATATCGGTTTTTCAATATCAGTTTTTCAATATTTGGTTTTCAATATCGGTTTTTGAATATCGGTTCTAATATCGGATTCAATATCGGTTTTTCAATATCCGTTTTTCGATATCGGTTCTAATATCGGTTTTTCAATATCAGTTTTTCAATATTTGTTTTTCAATATCGGTTTTTGAATATTTGTTCTCCAATATCGGTTTTTGAATATCGGTTCTAATATCGGATTCAATATCGGTTTTTCAATATCAGTTTTTCAATATTTGTTTTTCAATATCGGTTTTTGAATATTTGTTCTCCAATATCGGTTTTTGAATATCGGTTTTTCAATATCGGTTTTGCAATATCAGTTTTTCGATATCAGTTTTTCAATATTTGCTTTACAATATCGGTTTTTCAATATCGGTTCTAATATCGGTTTCAATATCGATTTTTCAATATCAGTTTTTCGATATAGGTTTTTCAATATCGGTTCTAATATCGGATTCAATATCGGTTTTGCAGTATCAGTTTTTCGATATAGGTTTTTCAATATGGGATTTGCAATATCAGTTTTTCGATATAGGTTTTTCAATATCGGTTTTTCAATATCGGTTCTAATATCGGATTCAATATCGGTTTTGCAGTATCAGTTTTTCGATATAGGTTTTTCAATATGGGATTTGCAATATCAGTTTTTCGATATAGGTTTTTCAATATCGGTTTTTCAATATCGGTTCTAATATCGGATTCAATATCGGTTTTTCAATATCAGTTTTTTAATATTTGTTCTCCAATATCGGTTTTTGAATATCGGTTCTAATATCGGATTCAATATCGGTTTTTCAATATCAGTTTTTCAATATTTGTTTTTCAATATCGGTTTTTGAATATTTGTTCTCCAATATCGGTTTTTGAATATCGGTTCTAATATCGGATTCAATATCGGTTTTTCAATATCAGTTTTTCAATATTTGGTTTTCAATATCGGTTTTTGAATATCGGTTCTAATATCGGATTCAATATCGGTTTTTCAATATCAGTTTTTCAATATTTGTTTTTCAATATCGGTTTTTCAATATCGGTTCTAATATCGGATTCAATATCGGTTTTTCAATATCAGTTTTTCAATATCAGTTTTTCAATATCAGTTTTTTAATATTTGTTCTCCAATATCGGTTTTTGAATATCGGTTCTAATATCGGATTCAATATCGGTTTTTCAATATCAGTTTTTCAATATTTGTTTTTCAATATCGGTTTTTGAATATTTGTTCTCCAATATCGGTTTTTGAATATCGGTTCTAATATCGGATTCAATATCGGTTTTTCAATATCAGTTTTTCAATATTTGGTTTTCAATATCGGTTTTTGAATATCGGTTCTAATATCGGATTCAATATCGGTTTTTCAATATCCGTTTTTCGATATCGGTTCTAATATCGGATTCAATATCGGTTTTTCAATATCGGTTTTGCAATATCAGTTTTTCGATATAGGTTTTTCAATATCGGTTCTAATATCGGATTCAATATCGGTTTTTCAATATCGGTTTTTCAATATCGGTTCTAATATCGGATTCAATATCGGTTTTTCAATATCGGTTTTTCAATATCCGTTTTTCAATATCAGTTTTTTAATATTTGTTCTCCAATATCGGTTTTTGAATATCGGTTCTAATATCGGATTCAATATCGGTTTTTCAATATCAGTTTTTCAATATTTGTTTTTCAATATCGGTTTTTGAATATTTGTTCTCCAATATCGGTTTTTGAATATCGGTTCTAATATCGGATTCAATATCGGTTTTTCAATATCAGTTTTTCAATATTTGGTTTTCAATATCGGTTTTTGAATATCGGTTCTATTATCGGATTCAATATCGATTTTTCAATATCGGTTTTTCAATATCAGTTTTTCGATATCAGTTTTTCAATATTTGCTTTACAATATCGGTTTTTCAATTTCGGTTCTAATATCGGTTTCAATATCGATTTTTCAATATCAGTTTTTCGATATAGGTTTTTCAATATCGGTTCTAATATCGGATTCAATATCGGTTTTGCAGTATCAGTTTTTCGATATAGGTTTTTCAATATGGGATTTGCAATATCAGTTTTTCGATATAGGTTTTTCAATATCGGTTTTTCAATATCGGTTCTAATATCGGATTCAATATCGGTTTTTCAATATCGGTTTTGCAATATCAGTTTTTCGATATCAGTTTTTCAATATTTGCTTTACAATATCGGTTTTTCAATATCGGTTCTAATATCGGTTTCAATATCGATTTTTCAATATCAGTTTTTCGATATAGGTTTTTCAATATCGGTTCTAATATCGGATTCAATATCGGTTTTTCAATATCGGTTTTTCAATATCCGTTTTTCAATATCGGTTTTCAATATCGGTTCTAATATCAGTTTCAATATCAGTTTTTCAATATCGGTTTTTCAATATCAGTTTTTCAATATCGGTTTTTCAATATTTGTTTTTCAATATCGGTTTTTCAATATCGGTTCTAATATCGGATTCAATATCGGTTTTTCAATATCGGTTTTTCAATATCAGTTTTTCGATATCAGTTTTTTAATATTTGTTCTCCAATATCGGTTTTTGAATATCGGTTCTAATATCGGATTCATTATCGGTTTTTCAATATCGGTTTTTCAATATCAGTTTTTCAATATTTGTTCTCCAATATCGGTTTTTGAATATCGGTTCTAATATCGGATTCAATATCGGTTTTTCAATATCGGTTATTCAATATTTGTTTTTCAATATCGGTTTTTCAATATCAGTTTTTCAATATTTGTTCTCCAATATCGGTTTTTGAATATCGGTTCTAATATCGGATTCAATATCGGTTTTTCAATATCGGTTTTTCAATATCAGTTTTTCGATATCAGTTTTTCAATATTTGTTTTTCAATATCGGTTTTTCAATATCGGTTCTAATATCGGTTTCAATATCGGTTTTTCAATATCAGTTTTTCAATATTTGTTCTTCAATATCGGTTTTTGAATATCGGTTCTAATATCGGATTCAATATCGGTTTTTCAATTACGGTTTTTCAATATCAGTTTTTCGATATCAGTTTTTCAATATTTGTTTTTCAATATCGGTTCTAATATCGGTTTCAATATCGGTTTTTCAATATCAGTTTTTCGATATAGGTTTTTCAATATCGGTTTTTCAATATCGGTTTTTCAATATCAGTTTTTCAATATTTGTTCTCCAATATCGGTTTTTGAATATCGGTTCTAATATCGGATTCATTATCGGTTTTTCTATATCGGTTTTTCAATATCAGTTTTTCGTTATCAGTTTTTCAATATTTGTTTTTCAATATCGGTTCTAATATCGGTTTCAATATCGGTTTTTCAATATCGGTTTTTCAATATCAGTTTTTCAATATTTGTTCTCCAATATCGGTTTTTGAATATCGGTTTTTGAATATCGGTTCTAATATCGGATTCAATATCGGTTTTTCAATATCCGTTTTTCGATATCGGTTCTAATATCGGATTCAATATCGGTTTTTCAATATCCGTTTTTCGATATCGGTTCTAATATCGGATTCAATATCGGTTTTTCAATATCGGTTTTGCAATATCAGTTTTTCGATATAGGTTTTTCAATATCGGTTTTTCAATATCGGGTTTTCAATATCGGTTCTAATATCAGTTTCAATATCAGTTCTTCAATATCGGTTTTTCAATATTTGTTTTTCAATATCGGTTTTTCAATATCGGTTCTAATATCGGATTCAATATCGGTTTTTCAATATCGGTTTTTCAATATCAGTTTTTCGATATCAGTTTTTCAATATTTGTTCTCCAATATCGGATTCAATATCGGTTTTTCAATATCGGTTCTAATGTCGGTTTCAATATCGGTTTTTCAATATCGGTTCTAATGTCGGTTTCAATATCGGTTTTTCAATATCAGTTTTTCAATATTTGGTTTTCAATATCGGTTTTTGAATATCGGTTCTCCAATATCGGTTTTTGAATATCGGTTCTAATATCGGATTCAATATCGGTTTTTCAATATCAGTTTTTCAATATTTGGTTTTCAATATCGGTTTTTGAATATCGGTTCTATTATCGGATTCAATATCGATTTTTCAATATCGGTTTTTCAATATCAGTTTTTCGATATCAGTTTTTCAATATTTGCTTTACAATATCGGTTTTTCAATTTCGGTTCTAATATCGGTTTCAATATCGATTTTTCAATATCAGTTTTTCGATATAGGTTTTTCAATATCGGTTCTAATATCGGATTCAATATCGGTTTTGCAGTATCAGTTTTTCGATATAGGTTTTTCAATATGGGATTTGCAATATCAGTTTTTCGATATAGGTTTTTCAATATCGGTTTTTCAATATCGGTTCTAATATCGGATTCAATATCGGTTTTTCAATATCGGTTTTTCAATATCCGTTTTTCAATATCGGTTTTCAATATCGGTTCTAATATCAGTTTCAATATCAGTTTTTCAATATTTGTTCTCCAATATCGGTTTTTGAATATCGGTTCTAATATCGGATTCATTATCGGTTTTTCAATATCGGTTTTTCAATATCAGTTTTTCAATATTTGTTCTCCAATATCGGTTTTTGAATATCGGTTCTAATATCGGATTCAATATCGGTTTTTCAATATCGGTTATTCAATATTTGTTTTTCAATATCGGTTTTTCAATATCAGTTTTTCAATATTTGTTCTCCAATATCGGTTTTTGAATATCGGTTCTAATATCGGATTCAATATCGGTTTTTCAATATCGGTTTTTCAATATCAGTTTTTCGATATCAGTTTTTCAATATTTGTTTTTCAATATCGGTTTTTCAATATCGGTTCTAATATCGGTTTCAATATCGGTTTTTCAATATCAGTTTTTCAATATTTGTTCTTCAATATCGGTTTTTGAATATCGGTTCTAATATCGGATTCAATATCGGTTTTTCAATTACGGTTTTTCAATATCAGTTTTTCGATATCAGTTTTTCAATATTTGTTTTTCAATATCGGTTCTAATATCGGTTTCAATATCGGTTTTTCAATATCAGTTTTTCGATATAGGTTTTTCAATATCGGTTTTTCAATATCGGTTTTTCAATATCAGTTTTTCAATATTTGTTCTCCAATATCGGTTTTTGAATATCGGTTCTAATATCGGATTCATTATCGGTTTTTCTATATCGGTTTTACAATATCAGTTTTTCGTTATCAGTTTTTCAATATTTGTTTTTCAATATCGGTTCTAATATCGGTTTCAATATCGGTTTTTCAATATCGGTTTTTCAATATCAGTTTTTCAATATTTGTTCTCCAATATCGGTTTTTGAATATCGGTTTTTGAATATCGGTTCTAATATCGGATTCAATATCGGTTTTTCAATATCCGTTTTTCGATATCGGTTCTAATATCGGATTCAATATCGGTTTTTCAATATCGGTTTTGCAATATCAGTTTTTCGATATAGGTTTTTCAATATCGGTTTTTCAATATCGGGTTTTCAATATCGGTTCTAATATCAGTTTCAATATCAGTTCTTCAATATCGGTTTTTCAATATTTGTTTTTCAATATCGGTTTTTCAATATCGGTTCTAATATCGGATTCAATATCGGTTTTTCAATATCGGTTTTTCAATATCAGTTTTTCGATATCAGTTTTTCAATATTTGTTCTCCAATATCGGATTCAATATCGGTTTTTCAATATCGGTTCTAATGTCGGTTTCAATATCGGTTTTTCAATATCGGTTCTAATGTCGGTTTCAATATCGGTTTTTCAATATCGGTTTTGCAATATCAGTTTTTCGATATAGGTTTTTCAATATCGGTTTTTCAATATCGGGTTTTCAATATCGGTTCTAATATCAGTTTCAATATCAGTTCTTCAATATCGGTTTTTCAATATTTGTTTTTCAATATCGGTTTTTCAATATCGGTTCTAATATCGGATTCAATATCGGTTTTTCAATATCGGTTTTTCAATATCAGTTTTTCGATATCAGTTTTTCAATATTTGCTCTCCAATATCGGATTCAATATCGGTTTTTCAATATCGGTTCTAATGTCGGTTTCAATATCGGTTTTTCAATATCGGTTCTAATGTCGGTTTCAATATCGGTTTTTCAATATCGGTTTTTCAATATCAGTTTTTTAATATTTGTTCTCCAATATCGGTTTTTGAATATCGGTTCTAATATCGGATTCAATATCGGTTTTTCAATATCAGTTTTCAATATTTGTTTTTCAATATCGGTTTTTGAATATTTGTTCTCCAATATCGGTTTTTGAATATCGGTTCTAATATCGGATTCAATATCGGTTTTTCAATATCGGTTTTTCAATATCAGTTTTTCGATATCAGTTTTTTAATATTTGTTCTCCAATATCGGTTTTTGAATATCGGTTCTAATATCGGATTCATTATCGGTTTTTCAATATCGGTTTTTCAATATCAGTTTTTCGATATCAGTTTTTCAATATTTGTTTTTCAATATCGGTTTTTCAATATCGGTTCTAATATCGGATTCAATATCGGTTTTTCAATTTCGGTTCTAATATCGGTTTCAATATCGATTTTTCAATATCAGTTTTTCGATATTTGTTCTCCAATATCGGATTCAATATCGGTTTTTCAATATCGGTTCTAATGTCGGTTTCAATATCGGTTTTTCAATATCGGTTTTTCAATATCAGTTTTTTAATATTTGTTCTCCAATATCGGTTTTTGAATATCGGTTCTAATATCGGATTCAATATCGGTTTTTCAATATCAGTTTTTCGATATAGGTTTTTCAATATCGGTTTTTCAATATCGGTTCTAATATCGGATTCAATATCGGTTTTTCAATATCGGTTTTTCAATATCAGTTTTTTAATATTTGTTCTCCAATATCGGTTTTTGAATATCGGTTCTAATATCGGATTCAATATCGGTTTTTCAATATCAGTTTCAATATCAGTTTTTCAATATCGGTTTTTCAATATCGGTTCTAATATCGGATTCAATATCGGTTTTTCAATATCGGTGTTTCAATATCAGTTTTTCAATATTTGTTCTCCAATATCGGTTTTTGAATATCGGTTCTAATATCGGATTCAATATCGGTTTTTCAATATCGGTTTTTCAATATCAGTTTTTCGATATCAGTTTTTGAATATTTGTTCTCCAATATCGGTTCTAATATCGGTTTCAATATCGGTTTTTCAATATCGGTTTTTCAATATCAGTTTTTCAATATTTGTTCTCCAATATCGGTTTTTGAATATCGGTTCTAATATCGGATTCAATATCGGTTTTTCAATATCAGTTTTTCAATATTTGTTTTTCAATATCGGTTTTTGAATATTTGTTCTCCAATATCGGTTTTTGAATATCGGTTTTTCAATATCGGTTTTGCAATATCAGTTTTTCGATATCAGTTTTTCAATATTTGCTTTACAATATCGGTTTTTCAATATCGGTTCTAATATCGGTTTCAATATCGATTTTTCAATATCAGTTTTTCGATATAGGTTTTTCAATATCGGTTCTAATATCGGATTCAATATCGGTTTTGCAGTATCAGTTTTTCGATATAGGTTTTTCAATATGGGATTTGCAATATCAGTTTTTCGATATAGGTTTTTCAATATCGGTTTTTCAATATCGGTTCTAATATCGGATTCAATATCGGTTTTGCAGTATCAGTTTTTCGATATAGGTTTTTCAATATCGGTTTTTCAATATCGGTTCTAATATCGGATTCAATATCGGTTTTTCAATATCAGTTTTTCAATATCAGTTTTTTAATATTTGTTCTCCAATATCGGTTTTTGAATATCGGTTCCAATATCGGATTCAATATCGGTTTTTCAATATCAGTTTTTCAATATTTGTTTTTCAATATCGGTTTTTGAATATTTGTTCTCCAATATCGGTTTTTGAATATCGGTTCTAATATCGGATTCAATATCGGTTTTTCAATATCAGTTTTTCAATATTTGGTTTTCAATATCGGTTTTTGAATATCGGTTCTAATATCGGATTCAATATCGGTTTTTCAATATCCGTTTTTCGATATCGGTTCTAATATCGGTTTTTCAATATCAGTTTTTCAATATTTGTTTTTCAATATCGGTTTTTGAATATTTGTTCTCCAATATCGGTTTTTGAATATCGGTTCTAATATCGGATTCAATATCGGTTTTTCAATATCAGTTTTTCAATATTTGGTTTTCAATATCGGTTTTTGAATATCGGTTCTAATATCGGATTCAATATCGGTTTTTCAATATCCGTTTTTCGATATCGGTTCTAATATCGGATTCAATATCGGTTTTTCAATATCGGTTTTGCAATATCAGTTTTTCGATATAGGTTTTTCAATATCGGTTTTTCAATATCGGTTCTAATATCGGATTCAATATCGGTTTTTCAATATCGGTTTTTCAATATCGGTTCTAATATCGGATTCAATATCGGTTTTTCAATATCGGTTTTTCAATATCCGTTTTTCAATATTAGTTTTTTAATATTTGTTCTCCAATATCGGTTTTTGAATATCGGTTCTAATATCGGATTCAATATCGGTTTTTCAATATCAGTTTTTCAATATTTGTTTTTCAATATCGGTTTTTGAATATTTGTTCTCCAATATCGGTTTTTGAATATCGGTTTTTCAATATCGGTTTTGCAATATCAGTTTTTCGATATCAGTTTTTCAATATTTGCTTTACAATATCGGTTTTTCAATATCGGTTCTAATATCGGTTTCAATATCGATTTTTCAATATCAGTTTTTCGATATAGGTTTTTCAATATCGGTTCTAATATCGGATTCAATATCGGTTTTTCAATATCAGTTTTTCAATATCAGTTTTTTAATATTTGTTCTCCAATATCGGTTTTTGAATATCGGTTCTAATATCGGATTCAATATCGGTTTTTCAATATCAGTTTTTCAATATTTGTTTTTCAATATCGGTTTTTCAATATCGGTTCTAATATCGGATTCAATATCGGTTTTTCAATATCAGTTTTTCAATATCAGTTTTTTAATATTTGTTCTCCAATATCGGTTTTTGAATATCGGTTCTAATATCGGATTCAATATCGGTTTTTCAATATCAGTTTTTCAATATTTGTTTTTCAATATCGGTTTTTGAATATTTGTTCTCCAATATCGGTTTTTGAATATCGGTTCTAATATCGGATTCAATATCGGTTTTTCAATATCAGTTTTTCAATATTTGGTTTTCAATATCGGTTTTTGAATATCGGTTCTAATATCGGATTCAATATCGGTTTTTCAATATCCGTTTTTCGATATCGGTTCTAATATCGGATTCAATATCGGTTTTTCAATATCGGTTTTGCAATATCAGTTTTTCGATATAGGTTTTTCAATATCGGTTTTTCAATATCGGTTCTAATATCGGATTCAATATCGGTTTTTCAATATCGGTTTTTCAATATCGGTTCTAATATCGGATTCAATATCGGTTTTTCAATATCGGTTTTTCAATATCCGTTTTTCAATATCAGTTTTTTAATATTTGTTCTCCAATATCGGTTTTTGAATATCGGTTCTAATATCGGATTCAATATCGGTTTTTCAATATCAGTTTTTCAATATTTGTTTTTCAATATCGGTTTTTGAATATTTGTTCTCCAATATCGGTTTTTGAATATCGGTTCTAATATCGGATTCAATATCGGTTTTTCAATATCAGTTTTTCAATATTTGGTTTTCAATATCGGTTTTTGAATATCGGTTCTATTATCGGATTCAATATCGATTTTTCAATATCGGTTTTTCAATATCAGTTTTTCGATATCAGTTTTTCAATATTTGCTTTACAATATCGGTTTTTCAATTTCGGTTCTAATATCGGTTTCAATATCGATTTTTCAATATCAGTTTTTCGATATAGGTTTTTCAATATCGGTTCTAATATCGGATTCAATATCGGTTTTGCAGTATCAGTTTTTCGATATAGGTTTTTCAATATGGGATTTGCAATATCAGTTTTTCGATATAGGTTTTTCAATATCGGTTTTTCAATATCGGTTCTAATATCGGATTCAATATCGGTTTTTCAATATCGGTTTTGCAATATCAGTTTTTCGATATCAGTTTTTCAATATTTGCTTTACAATATCGGTTTTTCAATATCGGTTCTAATATCGGTTTCAATATCGATTTTTCAATATCAGTTTTTCGATATAGGTTTTTCAATATCGGTTCTAATATCGGATTCAATATCGGTTTTTCAATATCGGTTTTTCAATATCCGTTTTTCAATATCGGTTTTCAATATCGGTTCTAATATCAGTTTCAATATCAGTTTTTCAATATCGGTTTTTCAATATCAGTTTTTCAATATCGGTTTTTCAATATTTGTTTTTCAATATCGGTTTTTCAATATCGGTTCTAATATCGGATTCAATATCGGTTTTTCAATATCGGTTCTAATATCGGATTCAATATCGGTTTTTCAATATCGGTTTTTCAATATCAGTTTTTCGATATCAGTTTTTTAATATTTGTTCTCCAATATCGGTTTTTGAATATCGGTTCTAATATCGGATTCATTATCGGTTTTTCAATATCGGTTTTTCAATATCAGTTTTTCAATATTTGTTCTCCAATATCGGTTTTTGAATATCGGTTCTAATATCGGATTCAATATCGGTTTTTCAATATCGGTTATTCAATATTTGTTTTTCAATATCGGTTTTTCAATATCAGTTTTTCAATATTTGTTCTCCAATATCGGTTTTTGAATATCGGTTCTAATATCGGATTCAATATCGGTTTTTCAATATCGGTTTTTCAATATCAGTTTTTCGATATCAGTTTTTCAATATTTGTTTTTCAATATCGGTTTTTCAATATCGGTTCTAATATCGGTTTCAATATCGGTTTTTCAATATCAGTTTTTCAATATTTGTTCTTCAATATCGGTTTTTGAATATCGGTTCTAATATCGGATTCAATATCGGTTTTTCAATTACGGTTTTTCAATATCAGTTTTTCGATATCAGTTTTTCAATATTTGTTTTTCAATATCGGTTCTAATATCGGTTTCAATATCGGTTTTTCAATATCAGTTTTTCGATATAGTTTTTTCAATATCGGTTTTTCAATATCGGTTTTTCAATATCAGTTTTTCAATATTTGTTCTCCAATATCGGTTTTTGAATATCGGTTCTAATATCGGATTCATTATCGGTTTTTCTATATCGGTTTTTCAATATCAGTTTTTCGTTATCAGTTTTTCAATATTTGTTTTTCAATATCGGTTCTAATATCGGTTTCAATATCGGTTTTTCAATATCGGTTTTTCAATATCAGTTTTTCAATATTTGTTCTCCAATATCGGTTTTTGAATATCGGTTTTTGAATATCGGTTCTAATATCGGATTCAATATCGGTTTTTCAATATCCGTTTTTCGATATCGGTTCTAATATCGGATTCAATATCGGTTTTTCAATATCGGTTTTGCAATATCAGTTTTTCGATATAGGTTTTTCAATATCGGTTTTTCAATATCGGGTTTTCAATATCGGTTCTAATATCAGTTTCAATATCAGTTCTTCAATATCGGTTTTTCAATATTTGTTTTTCAATATCGGTTTTTCAATATCGGTTCTAATATCGGATTCAATATCGGTTTTTCAATATCGGTTTTTCAATATCAGTTTTTCGATATCAGTTTTTCAATATTTGTTCTCCAATATCGGATTCAATATCGGTTTTTCAATATCGGTTCTAATGTCGGTTTCAATATCGGTTTTTCAATATCGGTTCTAATGTCGGTTTCAATATCGGTTTTTCAATATCGGTTTTGCAATATCAGTTTTTCGATATAGGTTTTTCAATATCGGTTTTTCAATATCGGGTTTTCAATATCGGTTCTAATATCAGTTTCAATATCAGTTCTTCAATATCGGTTTTTCAATATTTGTTTTTCAATATCGGTTTTTCAATATCGGTTCTAATATCGGATTCAATATCGGTTTTTCAATATCGGTTTTTCAATATCAGTTTTTCGATATCAGTTTTTCAATATTTGCTCTCCAATATCGGATTCAATATCGGTTTTTCAATATCGGTTCTAATGTCGGTTTCAATATCGGTTTTTCAATATCGGTTCTAATGTCGGTTTCAATATCGGTTTTTCAATATCGGTTTTTCAATATCAGTTTTTTAATATTTGTTCTCCAATATCGGTTTTTGAATATCGGTTCTAATATCGGATTCAATATCGGTTTTTCAATATCAGTTTTCAATATTTGTTTTTCAATATCGGTTTTTGAATATTTGTTCTCCAATATCGGTTTTTGAATATCGGTTCTAATATCGGATTCAATATCGGTTTTTCAATATCGGTTTTTCAATATCAGTTTTTCGATATCAGTTTTTTAATATTTGTTCTCCAATATCGGTTTTTGAATATCGGTTCTAATATCGGATTCATTATCGGTTTTTCAATATCGGTTTTTCAATATCAGTTTTTCGATATCAGTTTTTCAATATTTGTTTTTCAATATCGGTTTTTCAATATCGGTTCTAATATCGGATTCAATATCGGTTTTTCAATTTCGGTTCTAATATCGGTTTCAATATCGATTTTTCAATATCAGTTTTTCGATATTTGTTCTCCAATATCGGATTCAATATCGGTTTTTCAATATCGGTTCTAATGTCGGTTTCAATATCGGTTTTTCAATATCGGTTTTTCAATATCAGTTTTTTAATATTTGTTCTCCAATATCGGTTTTTGAATATCGGTTCTAATATCGGATTCAATATCGGTTTTTCAATATCAGTTTTTCGATATAGGTTTTTCAATATCGGTTTTTCAATATCGGTTCTAATATCGGATTCAATATCGGTTTTTCAATATCGGTTTTTCAATATCAGTTTTTTAATATTTGTTCTCCAATATCGGTTTTTGAATATCGGTTCTAATATCGGATTCAATATCGGTTTTTCAATATCAGTTTCAATATCAGTTTTTCAATATCGGTTTTTCAATATCGGTTCTAATATCGGATTCAATATCGGTTTTTCAATATCGGTGTTTCAATATCAGTTTTTCAATATTTGTTCTCCAATATCGGTTTTTGAATATCGGTTCTAATATCGGATTCAATATCGGTTTTTCAATATCGGTTTTTCAATATCAGTTTTTCGATATCAGTTTTTGAATATTTGTTCTCCAATATCGGTTCTAATATCGGTTTCAATATCGGTTTTTCAATATCGGTTTTTCAATATCAGTTTTTCAATATTTGTTCTCCAATATCGGTTTTTGAATATCGGTTCTAATATCGGATTCAATATCGGTTTTTCAATATCGGTTTTTGAATATCGGTTCTAATATCGGATTCAATATCGGTTTTTCAATATCCGTTTTTCGATATCGGTTCTAATATCGGATTCAATATCGGTTTTTCAATATCGGTTTTGCAATATCAGTTTTTCGATATAGGTTTTTCAATATCGGTTTTTCAATATCGGGTTTTCAATATCGGTTCAAATATCAGTTTCAATATCAGTTCTTCAATATCGGTTTTTCAATATTTGTTCTCCAATATCGGTTTTTGAATATCGGTTCTAATATCGGATTCATTATCGGTTTTTCTATATCGGTTTTTCAATATCAGTTTTTCGTTATCAGTTTTTCAATATTTGTTTTTCAATATCGGTTCTAATATCGGTTTCAATATCGGTTTTTCAATATCGGTTTTTCAATATCGGGTTTTCAATATCGGTTCTAATATCAGTTTCAATATCAGTTCTTCAATATCGGTTTTTCAATATTTGTTTTTCAATATCAGTTTTTTAATATTTGTTCTCCAATATCGGTTTTTGAATATCGGTTCTAATATCGGATTCAATATCGGTTTTTCAATATCCGTTTTTCAATATTTGTTTTTCAATATCGGTTTTTGAATATTTGTTCTCCAATATCGGTTTTTGAATATCGGTTCTAATATCGGATTCAATATCGGTTTTGCAGTATCAGTTTTTCGATATAGGTTTTTCAATATGGGATTTGCAATATCAGTTTTTCGATATAGGTTTTTCAATATCGGTTTTTCAATATCGGTTCTAATATCGGATTCAATATCGGTTTTTCAATATCGGTTTTGCAATATCGGTTCTAATATCGGATTCAATATCGGTTTTTCAATATCGGTTTTGCAATATCAGTTTTTCGATATCAGTTTTTCAATATTTGCTTTACAATATCGGTTTTTCAATATCGGTTCTAATATCGGTTTCAATATCGATTTTTCAATATCAGTTTTTCGATATAGGTTTTTCAATATCGGTTCTAATATCGGATTCAATATCGGTTTTGCAGTATCAGTTTTTCGATATAGGTTTTTCAATATGGGATTTGCAATATCAGTTTTTCGATATAGGTTTTTCAATATCGGTTTTTCAATATCGGTTCTAATATCGGATTCAATATCGGTTTTGCAGTATCAGTTTTTCGATATAGGTTTTTCAATATGGGATTTGCAATATCAGTTTTTCGATATAGGTTTTTCAATATCGGTTTTTCAATATCGGTTCTAATATCGGATTCAATATCGGTTTTTCAATATCAGTTTTTCAATATCAGTTTTTTAATATTTGTTCTCCAATATCGGTTTTTGAATATCGGTTCTAATATCGGATTCAATATCGGTTTTTCAATATCAGTTTTTCAATATTTGTTTTTCAATATCGGTTTTTGAATATTTGTTCTCCAATATCGGTTTTTGAATATCGGTTCTAATATCGGATTCAATATCGGTTTTTCAATATCAGTTTTTCAATATTTGGTTTTCAATATCGGTTTTTGAATATCGGTTCTAATATCGGATTCAATATCGGTTTTTCAATATCAGTTTTTCAATATTTGTTTTTCAATATCGGTTTTTCAATATCGGTTCTAATATCGGATTCAATATCGGTTTTTCAATATCAGTTTTTCAATATCAGTTTTTTAATATTTGTTCTCCAATATCGGTTTTTGAATATCGGTTCTAATATCGGATTCAATATCGGTTTTTCAATATCAGTTTTTCAATATTTGTTTTTCAATATCGGTTTTTGAATATTTGTTCTCCAATATCGGTTTTTGAATATCGGTTCTAATATCGGATTCAATATCGGTTTTTCAATATCAGTTTTTCAATATTTGGTTTTCAATATCGGTTTTTGAATATCGGTTCTAATATCGGATTCAATATCGGTTTTTCAATATCTGTTTTTCGATATCGGTTCTAATATCGGATTCAATATCGGTTTTTCAATATCGGTTTTGCAATATCAGTTTTTCGATATAGGTTTTTCAATATCGGTTTTTCAATATCGGTTCTAATATCGGATTCAATATCGGTTTTTCAATATCGGTTTTTCAATATCGGTTCTAATATCGGATTCAATATCGGTTTTTCAATATCGGTTTTTCAATATCCGTTTTTCAATATCAGTTTTTTAATATTTGTTCTCCAATATCGGTTTTTGAATATCGGTTCTAATATCGGATTCAATATCGGTTTTTCAATATCAGTTTTTCAATATTTGTTTTTCAATATCGGTTTTTGAATATTTGTTCTCCAATATCGGTTTTTGAATATCGGTTTTTCAATATCGGTTTTGCAATATCAGTTTTTCGATATCAGTTTTTCAATATTTGCTTTACAATATCGGTTTTTCAATATCGGTTCTAATATCGGTTTCAATATCGATTTTTCAATATCAGTTTTTCGATATAGGTTTTTCAATATCGGTTCTAATATCGGATTCAATATCGGTTTTGCAGTATCAGTTTTTCGATATAGGTTTTTCAATATGGGATTTGCAATATCAGTTTTTCGATATAGGTTTTTCAATATCGGTTTTTCAATATCGGTTCTAATATCGGATTCAATATCGGTTTTGCAGTATCAGTTTTTCGATATAGGTTTTTCAATATGGGATTTGCAATATCAGTTTTTCGATATAGGTTTTTCAATATCGGTTTTTCAATATCGGTTCTAATATCGGATTCAATATCGGTTTTTCAATATCAGTTTTTCAATATCAGTTTTTTAATATTTGTTCTCCAATATCGGTTTTTGAATATCGGTTCTAATATCGGATTCAATATCGGTTTTTCAATATCAGTTTTTCAATATTTGTTTTTCAATATCGGTTTTTGAATATTTGTTCTCCAATATCGGTTTTTGAATATCGGTTCTAATATCGGATTCAATATCGGTTTTTCAATATCAGTTTTTCAATATTTGGTTTTCAATATCGGTTTTTGAATATCGGTTCTAATATCGGATTCAATATCGGTTTTTCAATATCAGTTTTTCAATATTTGTTTTTCAATATCGGTTTTTCAATATCGGTTCTAATATCGGATTCAATATCGGTTTTTCAATATCAGTTTTTCAATATCAGTTTTTTAATATTTGTTCTCCAATATCGGTTTTTGAATATCGGTTCTAATATCGGATTCAATATCGGTTTTTCAATATCAGTTTTTCAATATTTGTTTTTCAATATCGGTTTTTGAATATTTGTTCTCCAATATCGGTTTTTGAATATCGGTTCTAATATCGGATTCAATATCGGTTTTTCAATATCAGTTTTTCAATATTTGGTTTTCAATATCGGTTTTTGAATATCGGTTCTAATATCGGATTCAATATCGGTTTTTCAATATCCGTTTTTCGATATCGGTTCTAATATCGGTTTTTCAATATCAGTTTCTCAATATTTGTTTTTCAATATCGGTTTTTGAATATTTGTTCTCCAATATCGGTTTTTGAATATCGGTTCTAATATCGGATTCAATATCGGTTTTTCAATATCAGTTTTTCAATATTTGTTTTTCAATATCGGTTTTTGAATATTTGTTCTCCAATATCGGTTTTTGAATATCGGTTTTTCAATATCGGTTTTGCAATATCAGTTTTTCGATATCAGTTTTTCAATATTTGCTTTACAATATCGGTTTTTCAATATCGGTTCTAATATCGGTTTCAATATCGATTTTTCAATATCAGTTTTTCGATATAGGTTTTTCAATATCGGTTCTAATATCGGATTCAATATCGGTTTTGCAGTATCAGTTTTTCGATATAGGTTTTTCAATATGGGATTTGCAATATCAGTTTTTCGATATAGGTTTTTCAATATCGGTTTTTCAATATCGGTTCTAATATCGGATTCAATATCGGTTTTGCAGTATCAGTTTTTCGATATAGGTTTTTCAATATGGGATTTGCAA
This sequence comes from Andrena cerasifolii, assembly GCF_050908995.1. NCBI lineage: Eukaryota > Metazoa > Arthropoda > Insecta > Hymenoptera > Andrenidae > Andrena > Andrena cerasifolii. The sequence goes on from NW_027485430.1 coordinate 22,215, forward strand.
TATCAGTTTTTCGATATAGGTTTTTCAATATCGGTTTTTCAATATCGGTTCTAATATCGGATTCAATATCGGTTTTTCAATATCAGTTTTTCAATATCAGTTTTTTAATATTTGTTCTCCAATATCGGTTTTTGAATATCGGTTCTAATATCGGATTCAATATCGGTTTTTCAATATCAGTTTTTCAATATTTGTTTTTCAATATCGGTTTTTGAATATTTGTTCTCCAATATCGGTTTTTGAATATCGGTTCTAATATCGGATTCAATATCGGTTTTTCAATATCAGTTTTTCAATATTTGGTTTTCAATATCGGTTTTTGAATATCGGTTCTAATATCGGATTCAATATCGGTTTTTCAATATCAGTTTTTCAATATTTGTTTTTCAATATCGGTTTTTCAATATCGGTTCTAATATCGGATTCAATATCGGTTTTTCAATATCAGTTTTTCAATATCAGTTTTTTAATATTTGTTCTCCAATATCGGTTTTTGAATATCGGTTCTAATATCGGATTCAATATCGGTTTTTCAATATCAGTTTTTCAATATTTGTTCTTCAATATCGGTTTTTTGAATATTTGTTCTCCAATATCGGTTTTTGAATATCGGTTCTAATATCGGTTCTAATATCGGTTTTTCAATATCAGTTTTTCAATATTTGTTTTTCAATATCGGTTTTTGAATATTTGTTCTCCAATATCGGTTTTTGAATATCGGTTCTAATATCGGATTCAATATCGGTTTTTCAATATCAGTTTTTCAATATTTGGTTTTCAATATCGGTTTTTTGAATATCGGTTCTAATATCGGATTCAATATCGGTTTTTCAATATCCGTTTTTCGATATCGGTTCTAATATCGGATTCAATATCGGTTTTTCAATATCGGTTCTAATATCGGATTCAATATCGGTTTTTCAATATCAGTTTTTCAATATTTGGTTTTCAATATCGGTTTTTGAATATCGGTTCTAATATCGGATTCAATATCGGTTTTTCAATATCGGTTTTTCAATATCAGTTTTTCGATATCAGTTTTTGAATATTTGTTCTCCAATATCGGTTCTAATATCGGTTTCAATATCGGTTTTTCAATATCGGTTTTTCAATATCAGTTTTTCAATATTTGGTTTTCAATATCGGTTTTTGAATATCGGTTCTAATATCGGATTCAATATCGGTTTTTCAATATCCGTTTTTCGATATCGGTTCTAATATCGGATTCAATATCGGTTTTTCAATATCGGTTTTTATATCAGTTTTTCGATATCAGTTTTTGAATATTTGTTCTCCAATATCGGTTCTAATATCGGTTTCAATATCTGTTTTTCAATATCGGTTTTTCAATATCAGTTTTTCAATATTTGTTCTCCAATATCGGTTTTTGAATATCGGTTCTAATATCGGATTCAATATCGGTTTTTCAATATCGGTTTTTGAATATCGGTTCTAATATCGGATTCAATATCGGTTTTTCAATATCCGTTTTTCGATATCGGTTCTAATATCGGATTCAATATCGGTTTTTCAATATCGGTTTTGCAATATCAGTTTTTCGATATAGGTTTTTCAATATCGGTTTTTCAATATCGGGTTTTCAATATCGGTTCAAATATCAGTTTCAATATCAGTTCTTCAATATCGGTTTTTCAATATTTGTTCTCCAATATCGGTTTTTGAATATCGGTTCTAATATCGGATTCATTATCGGTTTTTCTATATCGGTTTTTCAATATCAGTTTTTCGTTATCAGTTTTTCAATATTTGTTTTTCAATATCGGTTCTAATATCGGTTTCAATATCGGTTTTTCAATATCGGTTTTTCAATATCAGTTTTTCAATATTTGTTCTCCAATATCGGTTTTTGAATATCGGTTTTTCAATATCAGTTTTTCGATATCAGTTTTTGAATATTTGTTCTCCAATATCGGTTTTTGAATATCGGTTCTAATATCGGATTCAATATCGGTTTTTCAATATCAGTTTTTCAATATTTGTTTTTCAATATCGGTTTTTGAATATTTGTTCTCCAATATCGGTTTTTGAATATCGGTTCTAATATCGGATTCAATACCGGTTTTTCAATATCGGGTTTTCAATATCGGTTCTAATATCAGTTTCAATATCAGTTCTTCAATATCGGTTTTTCAATATTTGTTTTTCAATATCAGTTTTTTAATATTTGTTCTCCAATATCGGTTTTTGAATATCGGTTCTAATATCGGATTCAATATCGGTTTTTCAATATCCGTTTTTCAATATTTGTTTTTCAATATCGGTTTTTGAATATTTGTTCTCCAATATCGGTTTTTGAATATCGGTTCTAATATCGGATTCAATATCGGTTTTGCAGTATCAGTTTTTCGATATAGGTTTTTCAATATGGGATTTGCAATATCAGTTTTTCGATATAGGTTTTTCAATATCGGTTTTTCAATATCGGTTCTAATATCGGATTCAATATCGGTTTTTCAATATCGGTTTTGCAATATCGGTTCTAATATCGGATTCAATATCGGTTTTTCAATATCGGTTTTGCAATATCAGTTTTTCGATATCAGTTTTTCAATATTTGCTTTACAATATCGGTTTTTCAATATCGGTTCTAATATCGGTTTCAATATCGATTTTTCAATATCAGTTTTTCGATATAGGTTTTTCAATATCGGTTCTAATATCGGATTCAATATCGGTTTTGCAGTATCAGTTTTTCGATATAGGTTTTTCAATATGGGATTTGCAATATCAGTTTTTCGATATAGGTTTTTCAATATCGGTTTTTCAATATCGGTTCTAATATCGGATTCAATATCGGTTTTGCAGTATCAGTTTTTCGATATAGGTTTTTCAATATGGGATTTGCAATATCAGTTTTTCGATATAGGTTTTTCAATATCGGTTTTTCAATATCGGTTCTAATATCGGATTCAATATCGGTTTTTCAATATCAGTTTTTCAATATCAGTTTTTTAATATTTGTTCTCCAATATCGGTTTTTGAATATCGGTTCTAATATCGGATTCAATATCGGTTTTTCAATATCAGTTTTTCAATATTTGTTTTTCAATATCGGTTTTTGAATATTTGTTCTCCAATATCGGTTTTTGAATATCGGTTCTAATATCGGATTCAATATCGGTTTTTCAATATCAGTTTTTCAATATTTGGTTTTCAATATCGGTTTTTGAATATCGGTTCTAATATCGGATTCAATATCGGTTTTTCAATATCAGTTTTTCAATATTTGTTTTTCAATATCGGTTTTTCAATATCGGTTCTAATATCGGATTCAATATCGGTTTTTCAATATCAGTTTTTCAATATCAGTTTTTTAATATTTGTTCTCCAATATCGGTTTTTGAATATCGGTTCTAATATCGGATTCAATATCGGTTTTTCAATATCAGTTTTTCAATATTTGTTTTTCAATATCGGTTTTTGAATATTTGTTCTCCAATATCGGTTTTTGAATATCGGTTCTAATATCGGATTCAATATCGGTTTTTCAATATCAGTTTTTCAATATTTGGTTTTCAATATCGGTTTTTGAATATCGGTTCTAATATCGGATTCAATATCGGTTTTTCAATATCCGTTTTTCGATATCGGTTCTAATATCGGATTCAATATCGGTTTTTCAATATCGGTTTTGCAATATCAGTTTTTCGATATAGGTTTTTCAATATCGGTTTTTCAATATCGGTTCTAATATCGGATTCAATATCGGTTTTTCAATATCGGTTTTTCAATATCGGTTCTAATATCGGATTCAATATCGGTTTTTCAATATCGGTTTTTCAATATCCGTTTTTCAATATCAGTTTTTTAATATTTGTTCTCCAATATCGGTTTTTGAATATCGGTTCTAATATCGGATTCAATATCGGTTTTTCAATATCAGTTTTTCAATATTTGTTTTTCAATATCGGTTTTTGAATATTTGTTCTCCAATATCGGTTTTTGAATATCGGTTTTTCAATATCGGTTTTGCAATATCAGTTTTTCGATATCAGTTTTTCAATATTTGCTTTACAATATCGGTTTTTCAATATCGGTTCTAATATCGGTTTCAATATCGATTTTTCAATATCAGTTTTTCGATATAGGTTTTTCAATATCGGTTCTAATATCGGATTCAATATCGGTTTTGCAGTATCAGTTTTTCGATATAGGTTTTTCAATATGGGATTTGCAATATCAGTTTTTCGATATAGGTTTTTCAATATCGGTTTTTCAATATCGGTTCTAATATCGGATTCAATATCGGTTTTTCAATATCGGTTTTTCAATATCAGTTTTTCAATATTTGGTTTTCAATATCGGTTTTTGAATATCGGTTCTAATATCGGATTCAATATCGGTTTTTCAATATCCGTTTTTCGATATCGGTTCTAATATCGGTTTTTCAATATCAGTTTTTCAATATTTGTTTTTCAATATCGGTTTTTGAATATTTGTTCTCCAATATCGGTTTTTGAATATCGGTTCTAATATCGGATTCAATATCGGTTTTTCAATATCAGTTTTTCAATATTTGTTTTTCAATATCGGTTTTTGAATATTTGTTCTCCAATATCGGTTTTTGAATATCGGTTTTTCAATATCGGTTTTGCAATATCAGTTTTTCGATATCAGTTTTTCAATATTTGCTTTACAATATCGGTTTTTCAATATCGGTTCTAATATCGGTTTCAATATCGATTTTTCAATATCAGTTTTTCGATATAGGTTTTTCAATATCGGTTCTAATATCGGATTCAATATCGGTTTTGCAGTATCAGTTTTTCGATATAGGTTTTTCAATATGGGATTTGCAATATCAGTTTTTCGATATAGGTTTTTCAATATCGGTTTTTCAATATCGGTTCTAATATCGGATTCAATATCGGTTTTGCAGTATCAGTTTTTCGATATAGGTTTTTCAATATGGGATTTGCAATATCAGTTTTTCGATATAGGTTTTTCAATATCGGTTTTTCAATATCGGTTCTAATATCGGATTCAATATCGGTTTTTCAATATCAGTTTTTCAATATCAGTTTTTTAATATTTGTTCTCCAATATCGGTTTTTGAATATCGGTTCTAATATCGGATTCAATATCGGTTTTTCAATATCAGTTTTTCAATATTTGTTTTTCAATATCGGTTTTTGAATATTTGTTCTCCAATATCGGTTTTTGAATATCGGTTCTAATATCGGATTCAATATCGGTTTTTCAATATCAGTTTTTCAATATTTGGTTTTCAATATCGGTTTTTGAATATCGGTTCTAATATCGGATTCAATATCGGTTTTTCAATATCAGTTTTTCAATATTTGTTTTTCAATATCGGTTTTTCAATATCGGTTCTAATATCGGATTCAATATCGGTTTTTCAATATCAGTTTTTCAATATCAGTTTTTTAATATTTGTTCTCCAATATCGGTTTTTGAATATCGGTTCTAATATCGGATTCAATATCGGTTTTTCAATATCAGTTTTTCAATATTTGTTTTTCAATATCGGTTTTTGAATATTTGTTCTCCAATATCGGTTTTTGAATATCGGTTCTAATATCGGTTCTAATATCGGTTTTTCAATATCAGTTTTTCAATATTTGTTTTTCAATATCGGTTTTTGAATATTTGTTCTCCAATATCGGTTTTTGAATATCGGTTCTAATATCGGATTCAATATCGGTTTTTCAATATCAGTTTTTCAATATTTGGTTTTCAATATCGGTTTTTGAATATCGGTTCTAATATCGGATTCAATATCGGTTTTTCAATATCCGTTTTTCGATATCGGTTCTAATATCGGATTCAATATCGGTTTTTCAATATCGGTTTTGCAATATCAGTTTTTCGATATAGGTTTTTCAATATCGGTTTTTCAATATCGGTTCTAATATCGGATTCAATATCGGTTTTTCAATATCGGTTTTTCAATATCGGTTCTAATATCGGATTCAATATCGGTTTTTCAATATCGGTTTTTCAATATCCGTTTTTCAATATCAGTTTTTCAATATTTGCTTTACAATATCAGTTTTTCAATTTCGGTTCTAATATCGGTTTCAATATCGATTTTTCAATATCAGTTTTTCGATATAGGTTTTTCAATATCGGTTCTAATATCGGATTCAATATCGGTTTTGCAGTATCAGTTTTTCGATATAGGTTTTTCAATATGGGATTTGCAATATCAGTTTTTCGATATAGGTTTTTCAATATCGGTTTTTCAATATCGGTTCTAATATCGGATTCAATATCGGTTTTTCAATATCGGTTTTGCAATATCAGTTTTTCGATATCAGTTTTTCAATATTTGCTTTACAATATCGGTTTTTCAATATCGGTTCTAATATCGGTTTCAATATCGATTTTTCAATATCAGTTTTTCGATATAGGTTTTTCAATATCGGTTCTAATATCGGATTCAATATCGGTTTTTCAATATCGGTTTTTCAATATCCGTTTTTCAATATCGGTTTTCAATATCGGTTCTAATATCAGTTTCAATATCAGTTTTTCAATATCGGTTTTTCAATATCAGTTTTTCAATATCGGTTTTTCAATATTTGTTTTTCAATATCGGTTTTTCAATATCGGTTCTAATATCGGATTCAATATCGGTTTTTCAATATCGGTTCTAATATCGGATTCAATATCGGTTTTTCAATATCGGTTTTTCAATATCAGTTTTTCGATATCAGTTTTTTAATATTTGTTCTCCAATATCGGTTTTTGAATATCGGTTCTAATATCGGATTCATTATCGGTTTTTCAATATCGGTTTTTCAATATCAGTTTTTCAATATTTGTTCTCCAATATCGGTTTTTGAATATCGGTTCTAATATCGGATTCAATATCGGTTTTTCAATATCGGTTATTCAATATTTGTTTTTCAATATCGGTTTTTCAATATCAGTTTTTCAATATTTGTTCTCCAATATCGGTTTTTGAATATCGGTTCTAATATCGGATTCAATATCGGTTTTTCAATATCGGTTTTTCAATATCAGTTTTTCGATATCAGTTTTTCAATATTTGTTTTTCAATATCGGTTTTTCAATATCGGTTCTAATATCGGTTTCAATATCGGTTTTTCAATATCAGTTTTTCAATATTTGTTCTTCAATATCGGTTTTTGAATATCGGTTCTAATATCGGATTCAATATCGGTTTTTCAATTACGGTTTTTCAATATCAGTTTTTCGATATCAGTTTTTCAATATTTGTTTTTCAATATCGGTTCTAATATCGGTTTCAATATCGGTTTTTCAATATCAGTTTTTCGATATAGGTTTTTCAATATCGGTTTTTCAATATCGGTTTTTCAATATCAGTTTTTCAATATTTGTTCTCCAATATCGGTTTTTGAATATCGGTTCTAATATCGGATTCATTATCGGTTTTTCTATATCGGTTTTTCAATATCAGTTTTTCGTTATCAGTTTTTCAACATTTGTTTTTCAATATCGGTTCTAATATCGGTTTCAATATCGGTTTTTCAATATCGGTTTTTCAATATCAGTTTTTCAATATTTGTTCTCCAATATCGGTTTTTGAATATCGGTTTTTGAATATCGGTTCTAATATCGGATTCAATATCGGTTTTTCGATATCGGTTCTAATATCGGATTCAATATCGGTTTTTCAATATCGGTTTTGCAATATCAGTTTTTCGATATAGGTTTTTCAATATCGGTTTTTCAATATCGGGTTTTCAATATCGGTTCTAATATCAGTTTCAATATCAGTTCTTCAATATCGGTTTTTCAATATTTGTTTTTCAATATCGGTTTTTCAATATCGGTTCTAATATCGGATTCAATATCGGTTTTTCAATATCGGTTTTTCAATATCAGTTTTTCGATATCAGTTTTTCAATATTTGTTCTCCAATATCGGATTCAATATCGGTTTTTCAATATCGGTTCTAATGTCGGTTTCAATATCGGTTTTTCAATATCGGTTCTAATGTCGGTTTCAATATCGGTTTTTCAATATCAGTTTTTCAATATTTGGTTTTCAATATCGGTTTTTGAATATCGGTTCTCCAATATCGGTTTTTGAATATCGGTTCTAATATCGGATTCAATATCGGTTTTTCAATATCAGTTTTTCAATATTTGGTTTTCAATATCGGTTTTTGAATATCGGTTCTATTATCGGATTCAATATCGATTTTTCAATATCGGTTTTTCAATATCAGTTTTTCGATATCAGTTTTTCAATATTTGCTTTACAATATCGGTTTTTCAATTTCGGTTCTAATATCGGTTTCAATATCGATTTTTCAATATCAGTTTTTCGATATAGGTTTTTCAATATCGGTTCTAATATCGGATTCAATATCGGTTTTGCAGTATCAGTTTTTCGATATAGGTTTTTCAATATGGGATTTGCAATATCAGTTTTTCGATATAGGTTTTTCAATATCGGTTTTTCAATATCGGTTCTAATATCGGATTCAATATCGGTTTTTCAATATCGGTTTTGCAATATCAGTTTTTCGATATCAGTTTTTCAATATTTGCTTTACAATATCGGTTTTTCAATATCGGTTCTAATATCGGTTTCAATATCGATTTTTCAATATCAGTTTTTCGATATAGGTTTTTCAATATCGGTTCTAATATCGGATTCAATATCGGTTTTTCAATATCGGTTTTTCAATATCCGTTTTTCAATATCGGTTTTCAATATCGGTTCTAATATCAGTTTCAATATCAGTTTTTCAATATCGGTTTTTCAATATCAGTTTTTCAATATCGGTTTTTCAATATTTGTTTTTCAATATCGGTTTTTCAATATCGGTTCTAATATCGGATTCAATATCGGTTTTTCAATATCGGTTCTAATATCGGATTCAATATCGGTTTTTCAATATCGGTTTTTCAATATCAGTTTTTCGATATCAGTTTTTTAATATTTGTTCTCCAATATCGGTTTTTGAATATCGGTTCTAATATCGGATTCATTATCGGTTTTTCAATATCGGTTTTTCAATATCAGTTTTTCAATATTTGTTCTCCAATATCGGTTTTTGAATATCGGTTCTAATATCGGATTCAATATCGGTTTTTCAATATCGGTTATTCAATATTTGTTTTTCAATATCGGTTTTTCAATATCAGTTTTTCAATATTTGTTCTCCAATATCGGTTTTTGAATATCGGTTCTAATATCGGATTCAATATCGGTTTTTCAATATCGGTTTTTCAATATCAGTTTTTCGATATCAGTTTTTCAATATTTGTTTTTCAATATCGGTTTTTCAATATCGGTTCTAATATCGGTTTCAATATCGGTTTTTCAATATCAGTTTTTCAATATTTGTTCTTCAATATCGGTTTTTGAATATCGGTTCTAATATCGGATTCAATATCGGTTTTTCAATTACGGTTTTTCAATATCAGTTTTTCGATATCAGTTTTTCAATATTTGTTTTTCAATATCGGTTCTAATATCGGTTTCAATATCGGTTTTTCAATATCAGTTTTTCGATATAGGTTTTTCAATATCGGTTTTTCAATATCGGTTTTTCAATATCAGTTTTTCAATATTTGTTCTCCAATATCGGTTTTTGAATATCGGTTCTAATATCGGATTCATTATCGGTTTTTCTATATCGGTTTTTCAATATCAGTTTTTCGTTATCAGTTTTTCAATATTTGTTTTTCAATATCGGTTCTAATATCGGTTTCAATATCGGTTTTTCAATATCGGTTTTTCAATATCAGTTTTTCAATATTTGTTCTCCAATATCGGTTTTTGAATATCGGTTTTTGAATATCGGTTCTAATATCGGATTCAATATCGGTTTTTCAATATCCGTTTTTCGATATCGGTTCTAATATCGGATTCAATATCGGTTTTTCAATATCGGTTTTGCAATATCAGTTTTTCGATATAGGTTTTTCAATATCGGTTTTTCAATATCGGGTTTTCAATATCGGTTCTAATATCAGTTTCAATATCAGTTCTTCAATATCGGTTTTTCAATATTTGTTTTTCAATATCGGTTTTTCAATATCGGTTCTAATATCGGATTCAATATCGGTTTTTCAATATCGGTTTTTCAATATCAGTTTTTCGATATCAGTTTTTCAATATTTGTTCTCCAATATCGGAATCAATATCGGTTTTTCAATATCGGTTCTAATGTCGGTTTCAATATCGGTTTTTCAATATCGGTTCTAATGTCGGTTTCAATATCGGTTTTTCAATATCGGTTTTGCAATATCAGTTTTTCGATATAGGTTTTTCAATATCGGTTTTTCAATATCGGGTTTTCAATATCGGTTCTAATATCAGTTTCAATATCAGTTCTTCAATATCGGTTTTTCAATATTTGTTTTTCAATATCGGTTTTTCAATATCGGTTCTAATATCGGATTCAATATCGGTTTTTCAATATCGGTTTTTCAATATCAGTTTTTCGATATCAGTTTTTCAATATTTGCTCTCCAATATCGGATTCAATATCGGTTTTTCAATATCGGTTCTAATGTCGGTTTCAATATCGGTTTTTCAATATCGGTTCTAATGTCGGTTTCAATATCGGTTTTTCAATATCGGTTTTTCAATATCAGTTTTTTAATATTTGTTCTCCAATATCGGTTTTTGAATATCGGTTCTAATATCGGATTCAATATCGGTTTTTCAATATCAGTTTTCAATATTTGTTTTTCAATATCGGTTTTTGAATATTTGTTCTCCAATATCGGTTTTTGAATATCGGTTCTAATATCGGATTCAATATCGGTTTTTCAATATCGGTTTTTCAATATCAGTTTTTCGATATCAGTTTTTTAATATTTGTTCTCCAATATCGGTTTTTGAATATCGGTTCTAATATCGGATTCATTATCGGTTTTTCAATATCGGTTTTTCAATATCAGTTTTTCGATATCAGTTTTTCAATATTTGTTTTTCAATATCGGTTTTTCAATATCGGTTCTAATATCGGATTCAATATCGGTTTTTCAATTTCGGTTCTAATATCGGTTTCAATATCGATTTTTCAATATCAGTTTTTCGATATTTGTTCTCCAATATCGGATTCAATATCGGTTTTTCAATATCGGTTCTAATGTCCGTTTCAATATCGGTTTTTCAATATCGGTTTTTCAATATCAGTTTTTTAATATTTGTTCTCCAATATCGGTTTTTGAATATCGGTTCTAATATCGGATTCAATATCGGTTTTTCAATATCAGTTTTTCGATATAGGTTTTTCAATATCGGTTTTTCAATATCGGTTCTAATATCGGATTCAATATCGGTTTTTCAATATCGGTTTTTCAATATCAGTTTTTTAATATTTGTTCTCCAATATCGGTTTTTGAATATCGGTTCTAATATCGGATTCAATATCGGTTTTTCAATATCAGTTTCAATATCAGTTTTTCAATATCGGTTTTTCAATATCGGTTCTAATATCGGATTCAATATCGGTTTTTCAATATCGGTGTTTCAATATCAGTTTTTCAATATTTGTTCTCCAATATCGGTTTTTGAATATCGGTTCTAATATCGGATTCAATATCGGTTTTTCAATATCGGTTTTTCAATATCAGTTTTTCGATATCAGTTTTTGAATATTTGTTCTCCAATATCGGTTCTAATATCGGTTTCAATATCGGTTTTTCAATATCGGTTTTTCAATATCAGTTTTTCAATATTTGTTCTCCAATATCGGTTTTTGAATATCGGTTCTAATATCGGATTCAATATCGGTTTTTCAATATCGGTTTTTGAATATCGGTTCTAATATCGGATTCAATATCGGTTTTTCAATATCCGTTTTTCGATATCGGTTCTAATATCGGATTCAATATCGGTTTTTCAATATCGGTTTTGCAATATCAGTTTTTCGATATAGGTTTTTCAATATCGGTTTTTCAATATCGGGTTTTCAATATCGGTTCTAATATCAGTTTCAATATCAGTTCTTCAATATCGGTTTTTCAATATTTGTTCTCCAATATCGGTTTTTGAATATCGGTTCTAATATCGGATTCATTATCGGTTTTTCTATATCGGTTTTTCAATATCAGTTTTTCGTTATCAGTTTTTCAATATTTGTTTTTCAATATCGGTTCTAATATCGGTTTCAATATCGGTTTTTCAATATCGGTTTTTCAATATCAGTTTTTCAATATTTGTTCTCCAATATCGGTTTTTGAATATCGGTTTTTCAATATCAGTTTTTCGATATCAGTTTTTGAATATTTGTTCTCCAATATCGGTTTTTGAATATCGGTTCTAATATCGGATTCAATATCGGTTTTTCAATATCGGTTCTAATGTCGGTTTCAATATCGGTTTTTCAATATCGGTTCTAATGTCGGTTTCAATATCGGTTTTTCAATATCGGTTTTTCAATATCAGTTTTTTAATATTTGTTCTCCAATATCGGTTTTTGAATATCGGTTCTAATATCGGATTCAATATCGGTTTTTCAATATCAGTTTTTCAATATTTGTTTTTCAATATCAGTTTCAATATCAGTTTTTCAATATCGGTTTTTCAATATCGGTTCTAATATCGGATTCAATATCGGTTTTTCAATATCGGTTTTTCAATATCAGTTTTTCAATATTTGTTCTCCAATATCGGTTTTTGAATATCGGTTCTAATATCGGATTCAATATCGGTTTTTCAATATCGGTTTTTCAATATCAGTTTTTCGATATCAGTTTTTGAATATCGGTTCTAATATCGGATTCAATATCGGTTTTTCAATATCAGTTTTTCAATATTTGTTTTTCAATATCGGTTTTTGAATATTTGTTCTCCAATATCGGTTTTTGAATATCGGTTCTAATATCGGATTCAATATCGGTTTTTCAATATCGGTTTTTCAATATCAGTTTTTCAATATTTGGTTTTCAATATCGGTTTTTGAATATCGGTTCTATTATCGGATTCAATATCGATTTTTCAATATCGGTTTTTCAATATCAGTTTTTCGATATCAGTTTTTCAATATTTGCTTTACAATATCGGTTTTTCAATTTCGGTTCTAATATCGGTTTCAATATCGATTTTTCAATATCAGTTTTTCGATATAGGTTTTTCAATATCGGTTCTAATATCGGATTCAATATCGGTTTTGCAGTATCAGTTTTTCGATATAGGTTTTTCAATATGGGATTTGCAATATCAGTTTTTCGATATAGGTTTTTCAATATCGGTTTTTCAATATCGGTTTTTCAATATCGGTTCTAATATCGGATTCAATATCGGTTTTTCAATATCGGTTTTGCAATATCAGTTTTTCGATATCAGTTTTTCAATATTTGCTTTACAATATCGGTTCTAATATCGGTTTCAATATCGATTTTTCAATATCAGTTTTTCGATATAGGTTTTTCAATATCGGTTCTAATATCGGATTCAATATCGGTTTTTCAATATCGGTTTTTCAATATCCGTTTTTCAATATCGGTTTTCAATATCGGTTCTAATATCAGTTTCAATATCAGTTTTTCAATATCGGTTTTTCAATATCAGTTTTTCAATATCGGTTTTTCAATATTTGTTTTTCAATATCGGTTTTTCAATATCGGTTCTAATATCGGATTCAATATCGGTTTTTCAATATCGGTTCTAATATCGGATTCAATATCGGTTTTTCAATATCGGTTTTTCAATATCAGTTTTTCGATATCAGTTTTTTAATATTTGTTCTCCAATATCGGTTTTTGAATATCGGTTCTAATATCGGATTCATTATCGGTTTTTCAATATCGGTTTTTCAATATCAGTTTTTCAATATTTGTTCTCCAATATCGGTTTTTGAATATCGGTTCTAATATCGGATTCAATATCGGTTTTTCAATATCGGTTATTCAATATTTGTTTTTCAATATCGGTTTTTCAATATCAGTTTTTCAATATTTGTTCTCCAATATCGGTTTTTGAATATCGGTTCTAATATCGGATTCAATATCGGTTTTTCAATATCGGTTTTTCAATATCGGTTCTAATATCGGTTTCAATATCGGTTTTTCAATATCAGTTTTTCAATATCAGTTTTTTAATATTTGTTCTCCAATATCGGTTTTTGAATATCGGTTCTAATATCGGATTCAATATCGGTTTTTCAATATCAGTTTTTCAATATTTGTTTTTCAATATCGGTTTTTGAATATTTGTTCTCCAATATCGGTTTTTGAATATCGGTTCTAATATCGGATTCAATATCGGTTTTTCAATATCGGTTTTTCAATATCAGTTTTTCAATATTTGGTTTTCAATATCGGTTTTTGAATATCGGTTCTATTATCGGATTCAATATCGATTTTTCAATATCGGTTTTTCAATATCAGTTTTTCGATATCAGTTTTTCAATATTTGCTTTACAATATCGGTTTTTCAATTTCGGTTCTAATATCGGTTTCAATATCGATTTTTCAATATCAGTTTTTCGATATAGGTTTTTCAATATCGGTTCTAATATCGGATTCAATATCGGTTTTGCAGTATCAGTTTTTCGATATAGGTTTTTCAATATGGGATTTGCAATATCAGTTTTTCGATATAGGTTTTTCAATATCGGTTTTTCAATATCGGTTCTAATATCGGATTCAATATCGGTTTTTCAATATCGGTTTTGCAATATCAGTTTTTCGATATCAGTTTTTCAATATTTGCTTTACAATATCGGTTCTAATATCGGTTTCAATATCGATTTTTCAATATCAGTTTTTCGATATAGGTTTTTCAATATCGGTTCTAATATCGGATTCAATATCGGTTTTTCAATATCGGTTTTTCAATATCCGTTTTTCAATATCGGTTTTCAATATCGGTTCTAATATCAGTTTCAATATCAGTTTTTCAATATCGGTTTTTCAATATCAGTTTTTCAATATCGGTTTTTCAATATTTGTTTTTCAATATCGGTTCTAATACCGGATTCAATATCGGTTTTTCAATATCGGTTCTAATATCGGATTCAATATCGGTTTTTCAATATCGGTTTTTCAATATCAGTTTTTCGATATCAGTTTTTTAATATTTGTTCTCCAATATCGGTTTTTGAATATCGGTTCTAATATCGGATTCATTATCGGTTTTTCAATATCGGTTTTTCAATATCAGTTTTTCAATATTTGTTCTCCAATATCGGTTTTTGAATATCGGTTCTAATATCGGATTCAATATCGGTTTTTCAATATCGGTTATTCAATATTTGTTTTTCAATATCGGTTTTTCAATATCAGTTTTTCAATATTTGTTCTCCAATATCGGTTTTTGAATATCGGTTCTAATATCGGATTCAATATCGGTTTTTCAATATCGGTTTTTCAATATCAGTTTTTCGATATCAGTTTTTCAATATTTGTTTTTCAATATCGGTTTTTCAATATCGGTTCTAATATCGGTTTCAATATCGGTTTTTCAATATCAGTTTTTCAATATTTGTTCTTCAATATCGGTTTTTGAATATCGGTTCTAATATCGGATTCAATATCGGTTTTTCAATTACGGTTTTTCAATATCAGTTTTTCGATATCAGTTTTTCAATATTTGTTTTTCAATATCGGTTCTAATATCGGTTTCAATATCGGTTTTTCAATATCAGTTTTTCGATATAGGTTTTTCAATATCGGTTTTTCAATATCGGTTTTTCAATATCAGTTTTTCAATATTTGGTTTTCAATATCGGTTTTTGAATATCGGTTCTAGTATCGGTTTCAATATCGGTTTTTCAATACGGTTTTTCAATATCAGTTTTTCGATATAGTTTTTCAATATCTGTTTTTCAATATCGGGTTTTCAATATCGGTTCTAATATCAGTTTCAATATCAGTTCTTCAATATCGGTTTTTCAATATTTGTTTTTCAATATCGGTTTTTCAATATCGGTTCTAATATCGGATTCAATATCGGTTTTTCAATATCGGTTTTTCAATATCAGTTTTTCGATATCAGTTTTTCAATATTTGTTCTCCAATATCGGAATCAATATCGGTTTTTCAATATCGGTTCTAATGTCGGTTTCAATATCGGTTTTTCAATATCGGTTCTAATGTCGGTTTCAATATCGGTTTTTCAATATCGGTTTTGCAATATCAGTTTTTCGATATAGGTTTTTCAATATCGGTTTTTCAATATCGGGTTTTCAATATCGGTTCTAATATCAGTTTCAATATCAGTTCTTCAATATCGGTTTTTCAATATTTGTTTTTCAATATCGGTTTTTCAATATCGGTTCTAATATCGGATTCAATATCGGTTTTTCAATATCGGTTTTTCAAT
>NW_027485431.1:0-38406 GCF_050908995.1 Andrena cerasifolii
ACAAACGAACAAACGAACAAACGAACAAACGAACAAACGAACAAACGAACAAACGAACAAACGAACAAACGAACAAACGAACAAACGAACAAACGAACAATCGAACAAACGAACAAACGAACAAACGAACAAACGAACAAACGAACAAACGAATAAACGAACAAACGAACAAACGAACAAACGAACAAACGAACCAACGAACCAACGAACCAAAGAAGCAACGAACCAACGAAACAACGAACCAACGAACCAACGAACAAACGAACAAACGAACAAACGATCAAACGAACAAACGAACAATCGAACAAAGAGACAAAGAAACAAAGAAACAAAGATAAAAAGAACCAACGAACCAACGAACCAACGAACCAACGAACCAACGAACCAACGAACCAACGAACCAACGAACCAACGAACCCACGAACCAACGAAACAACGAACCAACGAACAAAGAAAGAAAGAAACAAAGAAACAAACGAACCAACGAACCAACGAACCAACGAACCAACGAACCAACGAACCAACGAACCAACGAACCAACGAACCAACGAACCAACGAACCAACGAACCAACGAACCAACGAACCAACGAACCAACGAACAAACGAAAAAACGACAAAACAAACAAACGAACAAACGAACAAACGAACAAACGAATAAAAGAACAAATGAAGAAACGAACAATCGAAGAAACGAACAAACGAACCAACGAACCAACGAACCAACGAACCAACGAACCAACGAACCAACGAACCAACGAACCAACGAACCAACGAAACAACGACCAACGAAACAACGAACAAACGAAAAAACGAGAAAACGAACAAACGAACAAACGAACAAACGAACAAACGAATAAATGAACAAACGAACAAACGAACAATCGAACAATCGAACAAACGAACAAACGAACAAACGAACAAACGAACAAACGAACAAACGAACAAACGAACAAACGAACAAACGAACAAACGAACAAACGAACAAACGAACAAACGAACAAACGAACAAACGAACAAACGAACAAACGAACAAACGAACAAACGAACAAACGAACAAACGAACAAACGAACAAACGAACAAACGAAAAAACGAACAAACGAACAAACGAACCAACGAACCAACGAACAAACGAAGAAACGAATAAACGAACAAACGAACAAACGAACAAACGAACAAACGAACAAACGAACAAACGAACAAACGAACAAACGAACAAACGAACAAACGAACAATCGAACAAACGAACAAACGAACCAACGAACCAACGAACCAACGAACCAACGAAACAACGAACCAACGAACCAACGAACCAACGAACCAACGAACCAACGAACCAACGAACCAACGAACCAACGAACCAACGAACCAACGAACCAACGAACCAACGAACCAACGAACCAACGAACCAACGAACCAACGAACCAACGAACCAACGAACCAACGAACCAACGAATCAACGAACCAACGAACCAACGAACCAACGAACCAACGAACCAACGAACCAACGAACCAACGAACCAACGAACCAACGAACCAACGAACCAACGAACCAACGAACAAACGAACAAACGAACAAACGAACAAACGAACAAACGAACAAACGAATAAAAGAACAAACGAACAAACGAACAATCGAACAAACGAACAAACGAACAAACGAACAAACGAACAAACGAACAAACGAACAAACGAACAAACGAACAAACGAACAAACGAACAAACGAACAAACGAACAAACGAACAAACGAACAAACGAACAAACGAACAAACGAACAAACGAACAAACGAACAAAGGAACAAACGAACAATCGAACAAAGAGACAAAGAAACAAAGAAAAAACGAACCAACGAACCAACGAACCAACGAACCAACGAACCAACGAACCAACGAACCAACGTACCAACGAACCAACGAAACAACGAACCATCGAACCAACGAACCAACGAACCAACGAACCAACGAACCAGCGAACAAACGAACAAACGAACCAACGAACCAACGAACCAACGGACCAACCAACCAACGAACCAACGAACCAACGAACCAACGAACCAACGAACCAACGAACCAACGCACCAACGAACCAACGAACCAACGAACCAACGAACCAACGAACCAACGAACCAACGAACCAACGAACCAACGAACCAACGAACCAACGAACCAACGAAACAACGACCAACGAAACAACGAACCAACGAACCAACGAACCAACGAACCAACGAACAAACGAACAAACGAACAAACGAACAAACGAACAAACGAACAAACGAACAAACGAATAAAAGAACAAACGAACAAACGAACAATCGAACAAACGAACAAACGAACAAACGAACAAACGAACAAACGAACAAACGAACAAACGAACAAACGAACAAACGAACAAACGAACAAACGAACAAACGAACAAACGAACAAAGGAACAAACGAACAATCGAACAAAGAGACAAAGAAACAAAGAAAAAACGAACCAACGAACCAACGAACCAACGAACCAACGAACCAACGAACCAACGTACCAAAGAACCAACGAAACAACGAACCAACGAACCAACGAACCAACGAACCAACGAACCAACGAACCAGCGAACAAACGAACAAACGAACCAACGAACCAACGAACCAACGGACCAACCAACCAACGAACCAACGAACCAACGAACCAACGAACCAACGAACCAACGAACCAACGCACCAACGAACCAACGAACCAACGAACCAACGAACCAATGAACCAACGAACCAACGAACCATCGAACCAACGAACCAACGAACCAACGAACCAACGAACCAACGAAACAACGACCAACGAAACAACGAACCAACGAACAAAGAAAGAAAGGAACAAAGAAACAAACGAACCAACGAACCAACGAACCAACGAACCAACGAACCAACGAACCAACGAACCAACGAACCAACGAACCAACAAACCAACGAACCAACGAACCAACGAAACAACGAACCAACGAACAAAGAAAGAAAGAAACAAAGAAACAAACGAACCAACGAACCAACGAACCAACGAACCAACGAACCAACGAACCAACGAACCAACGAACCAACGAACCAACGAACCAACGAACCAACGAACCAACGAACCAACGAACCAACGAACAAACGAAAAAACGACAAAACAAACAAACGAACAAACGAACAAACGAACAAACGAACAATCGAACAAAGAGACAAAGAAACAAAGAAACAGAGAAAAAACGAACCAACGAACCAACGAACCAACGAACCAACGAACCAACGAACCAACGAACCAACGAACCAACGAACCAACGAACCAACGAACCAACGAACCAACG
Organism: Andrena cerasifolii; assembly: GCF_050908995.1. Lineage (NCBI taxonomy): Eukaryota > Metazoa > Arthropoda > Insecta > Hymenoptera > Andrenidae > Andrena > Andrena cerasifolii. Next base: position 3,321 of record NW_027485431.1, read on the forward strand.
AACCAACGAACCAACGAAACAACGACCAACGAAACAACGAACAAACGAAAAAACGAGAAAACGAACAAACGAACAAACGAACAAACGAACAAACGAATAAATGAACAAACGAATAAAAGAACAAATGAAGAAACGAACAATCGAAGAAACGAACAAACGATCAAACGAACAAACGAACAAACGAACAAACGAACAATCGAACAAAGAGACAAAGAAACAAAGAAACAGAGAAAAAACGAACCAACGAACCAACGAACCAACGAACCAACGAACCAACGAACCAACGAACCAACGAACCAACGAACCAACGAACCAACGAACCAACGAACCAACGAACCAACGAACCAACGAAACAACGACCAACGAAACAACGAACAAACGAAAAAACGAGAAAACGAACAAACGAACAAACGAACAAACGAACAAACGAATAAATGAACAAACGAACAAACGAACAATCGAACAATCGAACAAACGAACAAACGAACAAACGAACAAACGAACAAACGAACAAACGAACAAACGAACAAACGAACAAACGAACAAACGAACAAACGAACAAACGAACAAACGAACAAACGAACAAACGAACAACGAACAAACGAACAAACGAACAAACGAACAAACGAACAAACGAACAAACGAACAAACGAACAAACGAACAAACGAACAAACGAACAAACGAACAAACGAACAAACGAACAAACGAACAAACGAACAAACGAACAAACGAAAAAACGAACAAACGAACAAACGAACCAACGAACAAACGAACAAACGAACAAACGAACAAACGAACAAACGAACAAACGAACAAACGAACAAACGAACAAACGAACAAAGGAACAAACGAACAATCGAACAAAGAGACAAAGAAACAAAGAAAAAACGAACCAACGAACCAACGAACCAACGAACCAACGAACCAACGTACCAACGAACCAACGAAACAACGAACCAACGAACCAACGAACCAACGAACCAACGAACCAACGAACCAGCGAACAAACGAACAAACGAACCAACGAACCAACGAACCAACGGACCAACCAACCAACGAACCAACGAACCAACGAACCAACGAACCAACGAACCAACGAACCAACGAACCAACGCACCAACGAACCAACGAACCAACGAACCAACGAACCAACGAACCAACGAACCAACGAACCAACGAACCAACGAACCAACGAACCAACGAACCAACGAAACAACGACCAACGAAACAACGAACCAACGAACAAAGAAAGAAAGAAACAAAGAAACAAACGAACCAACGAACCAACGAACCAACGAACCAACGAACCAACGAACCAACGAACCAACGAACCAACAAACCAACGAACCAACGAACCAACGAAACAACGAACCAACGAACAAAGAAAGAAAGAAACAAAGAAACAAACGAACCAACGAACCAACGAACCAACGAACCAACGAACCAACGAACCAACGAACCAACGAACCAACGAACCAACGAACAAACGAAAAAACGACAAAACAAACAAACGAACAAACGAACAAACGAACAAACGAACAAACGAACAAACGAACAAACGAATAAAAGAACAAATGAAGAAACGAACAATCGAAGAAACGAACAAACGATCAAACGAACAAACGAACAAACGAACAAACGAACAATCGAACAAAGAGACAAAGAAACAAAGAAACAGAGAAAAAACGAACCAACGAACCAACGAACCAACGAACCAACGAACCAACGAACCAACGAACCAACGAACCAACGAACCAACGAACCAACGAACCAACGAACCAACGAACCAACGAACCAACGAACCAACGAACCAACGAAACAACGACCAACGAAACAACGAACAAACGAAAAAACGAGAAAACGAACAAACGAACAAACGAACAAACGAACAAACGAACAAACGAATAAATGAACAAACGAACAAACGAACAATCGAACAATCGAACAAACGAACAAACGAACAAACGAACAAACGAACAAACGAACAAACGAACAAACGAACAAACGAACAAACGAACAAACGAACAAACGAACAAACGAACAAACGAACAAACGAACAAACGAACAAACGAACAAACGAACAAACGAACAAACGAACAAACGAACAAACGAACCAACGAACCAACGAACCAACGAACCAACGAACCAACGAACCAACGAACCAACGAACCAACGAACCAACGAATCAACGAACCAACGAACCAACGAACCAACGAATCAACGAACAAACGAACAAACGAAGAAACGAAGAAACGAACAAACGGACAAACGAACAAACGAACAAACGAACCAACGAACCAACGATCCAACGAACAAACGAACAAACGAACAAACGAACAAACGAACAAACGAACAAACGAACAAACGAACAAACGAACAAACGGACAAACGAACAAACGAACAAACGAACAAACGAACAAACGAACAAACGAACCAACGAACCAACGAACGAACGATCCAACGAACCAACGAACAAACGAACAAAGGAACAAACGAACAAACGAACAAACGAACAAACGAACAAACGAACAAACGAACAAACGAACAAACGAACAAACGAACAAACGAACAAACGAACCAACGAACCAACGAACCAACGAACCAACGAACCAACGAACCAACGAATCAACGAACCAACGAACCAACGAACCAACGAACCAACGAACCAACGAACCAACGAATCAACGAACCAACGAACCAACGAACCAACGAACCAACGAACCAACGAACCAAGGAACCAACGAACCAACGAACCAACGAACAAACGAACAAACGAACAAACGAACCAACGAACCAACGAACCAACGAACCAACGAACCAACGAACCAACGAACCAACGAATCAACGAACCAACGAACCAACGAACCAACGAACCAACGAACCAACGAACAAACGAACAAACGAAGAAACGAAGAAACGAACAAACGAAGAAACGAACAAACGAACAAACGGACAAACGAACAAACGAACAAACGAACAAACGAACCAACGAACCAACGAACCAACGAACAAACGAACAAACGAACAAACGAACAAACGAACAAACGAACAAACGAACAAACGAACAAACGGACAAACGAACAAACGAACAAACGAACAAACGAACAAACGAACCAACGAACCAACGAACCAACGATCCAACGAACCAACAGAACAAACGAACAAAGGAACAAACGAACAAACGAACAAACGAACAAACGAACAAACGAACAAACGAACAAACGAACAAACGAACAAACGAACAAACGAACAAACGAACAAACGAACAAACGAACAAACGAACAAACGAACAAACGAACAAACGAACAAACGAACAAACGAACAAACGAACAAACGAACAAACGAACAAACGAACAATCGAACAAACGAACAAACGAACAAACGAACAAACGAACAAACGAACAAACGAATAAACGAACAAACGAACAAACGAACAAACGAACAAACGAACCAACGAACCAACGAACCAAAGAAGCAACGAACCAACGAAACAACGAACCAACGAACCAACGAACAAACGAACAAACGAACAAACGATCAAACGAACAAACGAACAATCGAACAAAGAGACAAAGAAACAAAGAAACAAAGATAAAAAGAACCAACGAACCAACGAACCAACGAACCAACGAACCAACGAACCAACGAACCAACGAACCAACGAACCAACGAACCCACGAACCAACGAAACAACGAACCAACGAACAAAGAAAGAAAGAAACAAAGAAACAAACGAACCAACGAACCAACGAACCAACGAACCAACGAACCAACGAACCAACGAACCAACGAACCAACGAACCAACGAACCAACGAACCAACGAACCAACGAACCAACGAACAAACGAAAAAACGACAAAACAAACAAACGAACAAACGAACAAACGAACAAACGAATAAAAGAACAAATGAAGAAACGAACAATCGAAGAAACGAACAAACGAACCAACGAACCAACGAACCAACGAACCAACGAACCAACGAACCAACGAACCAACGAACCAACGAACCAACGAAACAACGACCAACGAAACAACGAACAAACGAAAAAACGAGAAAACGAACAAACGAACAAACGAACAAACGAACAAACGAATAAATGAACAAACGAACAAACGAACAATCGAACAATCGAACAAACGAACAAACGAACAAACGAACAAACGAACAAACGAACAAACGAACAAACGAACAAACGAACAAACGAACAAACGAACAAACGAACAAACGAACAAACGAACAAACGAACAAACGAACAAACGAACAAACGAACAAACGAACAAACGAACAAACGAACAAACGAACAAACGAACAAACGAACAAACGAACAAACGAAAAAACGAACAAACGAACAAACGAACCAACGAACCAACGAACAAACGAAGAAACGAATAAACGAACAAACGAACAAACGAACAAACGAACAAACGAACAAACGAACAAACGAACAAACGAACAAACGAACAAACGAACAAACGAACAAACGAACAATCGAACAAACGAACAAACGAACCAACGAACCAACGAACCAACGAACCAACGAAACAACGAACCAACGAACCAACGAACCAACGAACCAACGAACCAACGAACCAACGAACCAACGAACCAACGAACCAACGAACCAACGAACCAACGAACCAACGAACCAACGAACCAACGAACCAACGAACCAACGAACCAACGAACCAACGAACCAACGAACCAACGAACCAACGAACCAACGAACCAACGAACCAACGAACCAACGAACCAACGAACCAACGAACCAACGAACCAACGAACCAACGAACCAACGAACCAACGAACCAACGAACAAACGAACAAACGAACAAACGAACAAACGAACAAACGAACAAACGAATAAAAGAACAAACGAACAAACGAACAATCGAACAAACGAACAAACGAACAAACGAACAAACGAACAAACGAACAAACGAACAAACGAACAAACGAACAAACGAACAAACGAACAAACGAACAAACGAACAAACGAACAAACGAACAAACGAACAAACGAACAAACGAACAAACGAACAAACGAACAAAGGAACAAACGAACAATCGAACAAAGAGACAAAGAAACAAAGAAAAAACGAACCAACGAACCAACGAACCAACGAACCAACGAACCAACGAACCAACGAACCAACGTACCAACGAACCAACGAAACAACGAACCATCGAACCAACGAACCAACGAACCAACGAACCAACGAACCAGCGAACAAACGAACAAACGAACCAACGAACCAACGAACCAACGGACCAACCAACCAACGAACCAACGAACCAACGAACCAACGAACCAACGAACCAACGAACCAACGCACCAACGAACCAACGAACCAACGAACCAACGAACCAACGAACCAACGAACCAACGAACCAACGAACCAACGAACCAACGAACCAACGAACCAACGAACCAACGAAACAACGACCAACGAAACAACGAACCAACGAACCAACGAACCAACGAACCAACGAACAAACGAACAAACGAACAAACGAACAAACGAACAAACGAACAAACGAACAAACGAATAAAAGAACAAACGAACAAACGAACAATCGAACAAACGAACAAACGAACAAACGAACAAACGAACAAACGAACAAACGAACAAACGAACAAACGAACAAACGAACAAACGAACAAACGAACAAAGGAACAAACGAACAATCGAACAAAGAGACAAAGAAACAAAGAAAAAACGAACCAACGAACCAACGAACCAACGAACCAACGAACCAACGAACCAACGTACCAAAGAACCAACGAAACAACGAACCAACGAACCAACGAACCAACGAACCAACGAACCAACGAACCAGCGAACAAACGAACAAACGAACCAACGAACCAACGAACCAACGGACCAACCAACCAACGAACCAACGAACCAACGAACCAACGAACCAACGAACCAACGAACCAACGCACCAACGAACCAACGAACCAACGAACCAACGAACCAATGAACCAACGAACCAACGAACCATCGAACCAACGAACCAACGAACCAACGAACCAACGAACCAACGAAACAACGACCAACGAAACAACGAACCAACGAACAAAGAAAGAAAGAAACAAAGAAACAAACGAACCAACGAACCAACGAACCAACGAACCAACGAACCAACGAACCAACGAACCAACGAACCAACGAACCAACAAACCAACGAACCAACGAACCAACGAAACAACGAACCAACGAACAAAGAAAGAAAGAAACAAAGAAACAAACGAACCAACGAACCAACGAACCAACGAACCAACGAACCAACGAACCAACGAACCAACGAACCAACGAACCAACGAACCAACGAACCAACGAACCAACGAACCAACGAACCAACGAACAAACGAAAAAACGACAAAACAAACAAACGAACAAACGAACAAACGAACAAACGAACAAACGAACAAACGAATAAAAGAACAAATGAAGAAACGAACAATCGAAGAAACGAACAAACGATCAAACGAACAAACGAACAAACGAACAAACGAACAATCGAACAAAGAGACAAAGAAACAAAGAAACAGAGAAAAAACGAACCAACGAACCAACGAACCAACGAACCAACGAACCAACGAACCAACGAACCAACGAACCAACGAACCAACGAACCAACGAACCAACGAACCAACGAACCAACGAACCAACGAAACAACGACCAACGAAACAACGAACCAACGAACCAACGAACCAACGAACCAACGAACCAACGAACCAACGAACCAACGCACCAACGAACCAACGAACCAACGAACCAACGAACCAACGAACCAACGAACCAACGAACCAACGAACCAACGAACCAACGAACCAACGAACCAACGAAACAACGACCAACGAAACAACGAACCAACGAACAAAGAAAGAAAGAAACAAAGAAACAAACGAACCAACGAACCAACGAACCAACGAACCAACGAACCAACGAACCAACGAACCAACGAACCAACAAACCAACGAACCAACGAACCAACGAAACAACGAACCAACGAACAAAGAAAGAAAGAAACAAAGAAACAAACGAACCAACGAACCAACGAACCAACGAACCAACGAACCAACGAACCAACGAACCAACGAACCAACGAACCAACGAACAAACGAAAAAACGACAAAACAAACAAACGAACAAACGAACAAACGAACAAACGAACAAACGAACAAACGAACAAACGAATAAAAGAACAAATGAAGAAACGAACAATCGAAGAAACGAACAAACGATCAAACGAACAAACGAACAAACGAACAAACGAACAATCGAACAAAGAGACAAAGAAACAAAGAAACAGAGAAAAAACGAACCAACGAACCAACGAACCAACGAACCAACGAACCAACGAACCAACGAACCAACGAACCAACGAACCAACGAACCAACGAACCAACGAACCAACGAACCAACGAACCAACGAACCAACGAAACAACGACCAACGAAACAACGAACAAACGAAAAAACGAGAAAACGAACAAACGAACAAACGAACAAACGAACAAACGAACAAACGAATAAATGAACAAACGAATAAATGAACAAACGAACAAACGAACAATCGAACAATCGAACAAACGAACAAACGAACAAACGAACAAACGAACAAACGAACAAACGAACAAACGAACAAACGAACAAACGAACAAACGAACAAACGAACAAACGAACAAACGAACAAACGAACAAACGAACAAACGAACAAACGAACAAACGAACAAACGAACAAACGAAAAAACGAACAAACGAACAAACGAACCAACGAACAAACGAACAAACGAACAAACGAACAAACGAACAAACGAACAAACGAACAAAGGAACAAACGAACAATCGAACAAAGAGACAAAGAAACTAAGAAAAAACGAACCAACGAACCAACGAACCAACGAACCAACGAACCAACGTACCAACGAACCAACGAAACAACGAACCAACGAACCAACGAACCAACGAACCAACGAACCAACGAACCAGCGAACAAACGAACAAACGAACCAACGAACCAACGAACCAACGGACCAACCAACCAACGAACCAACGAACCAACGAACCAACGAACCAACGAACCAACGAACCAACGAAACAACGACCAACGAAACAACGAACCAACGAACCAACGAACCAACGAACCAACGAACAAACGAACAAACGAACAAACGAACAAACGAACAAACGAACAAACGAACAAACGAATAAAAGAACAAACGAATAAAAGAACAAATGAAGAAACGAACAATCGAAGAAACGAACAAACGATCAAACGAACAAACGAACAAACGAACAAACGAACAATCGAACAAAGAGACAAAGAAACAAAGAAACAGAGAAAAAACGAACCAACGAACCAACGAACCAACGAACCAACGAACCAACGAACCAACGAACCAACGAACCAACGAACCAACGAACCAACGAACCAACGAACCAACGAACCAACGAACCAACGAACCAACGAAACAACGACCAACGAAACAACGAACAAACGAAAAAACGAGAAAACGAACAAACGAACAAACGAACAAACGAACAAACGAATAAATGAACAAACGAACAAACGAACAATCGAACAATCGAACAAACGAACAAACGAACAAACGAACAAACGAACAAACGAACAAACGAACAAACGAACAAACGAACAAACGAACAAACGAACAAACGAACAAACGAACAAACGAACAAACGAACAAACGAACAAACGAACAAACGAACAAACGAACAAACGAACAAACGAACAAACGAACAAACGAACAAACGAACAAACGAACAAACGAACAAACGAACAAACGAACAAACGAACAAACGAACAAACGAACAAACGAACAAACGAACAAACGAACAAACGAAAAAACGAACAAACGAACAAACGAACCAACGAACAAACGAACAAACGAACAAACGAACAAACGAACAAACGAACAAACGAACAAACGAACAAACGAACAAACGAACAAAGGAACAAACGAACAATCGAACAAAGAGACAAAGAAACAAAGAAAAAACGAACCAACGAACCAACGAACCAACGAACCAACGAACCAACGTACCAACGAACCAACGAAACAACGAACCAACGAACCAACGAACCAACGAACCAACGAACCAACGAACCAGCGAACAAACGAACAAACGAACCAACGAACCAACGAACCAACGAACCAACGAACCAACGAACCAACGAACCAACGAACCAACGAAACAACGACCAACGAAACAACGAACAAACGAAAAAACGAGAAAACGAACAAACGAACAAACGAACAAACGAACCAACGAACCAACGAACCAACGAACCAACGAACCAACGAACCAACGAACAAACGAAAAAACGACAAAACAAACAAACGAACAAACGAACAAACGAACAAACGAACAAACGAACAAACGAACAAACGAATAAAAGAACAAATGAAGAAACGAACAATCGAAGAAACGAACAAACGATCAAACGAACAAACGAACAAACGAACAAACGAACAATCGAACAAAGAGACAAAGAAACAAAGAAACAGAGAAAAAACGAACCAACGAACCAACGAACCAACGAACCAACGAACCAACGAACCAACGAACCAACGAACCAACGAACCAACGAACCAACGAACCAACGAACCAACGAACCAACGAACCAACGAACCAACGAAACAACGACCAACGAAACAACGAACAAACGAAAAAACGAGAAAACGAACAAACGAACAAACGAACAAACGAACAAACGAACAAACGAATAAATGAACAAACGAACAAACGAACAATCGAACAATCGAACAAACGAACAAACGAACAAACGAACAAACGAACAAACGAACAAACGAACAAACGAACAAACGAACAAACGAACAAACGAACAAACGAACAAACGAACAAACGAACAAACGAACAAACGAACAAACGAACAAACGAACAAACGAACAAACGAACAAACGAACAAACGAACAAACGAACCAACGAACAAACGAACAAACGAACAAACGAACAAACGAACAAACGAACAAACGAACAAAGGAACAAACGAACAATCGAACAAAGAGACAAAGAAACTAAGAAAAAACGAACCAACGAACCAACGAACCAACGAACCAACGAACCAACGTACCAACGAACCAACGAAACAACGAACCAACGAACCAACGAACCAACGAACCAACGAACCAACGAACCAGCGAACAAACGAACAAACGAACCAACGAACCAACGAACCAACGAACCAACGGACCAACCAACCAACGAACCAACGAACCAACGAACCAACGAACCAACGAACCAACGAACCAACGAAACAACGACCAACGAAACAACGAACCAACGAACCAACGAACCAACGAACCAACGAACAAACGAACAAACGAACAAACGAACAAACGAACAAACGAACAAACGAACAAACGAATAAAAGAACAAACGAATAAAAGAACAAATGAAGAAACGAACAATCGAAGAAACGAACAAACGATCAAACGAACAAACGAACAAACGAACAAACGAACAAACGAACAAACGAACAATCGAACAAAGAGACAAAGAAACAAAGAAACAGAGAAAAAACGAACCAACGAACCAACGAACCAACGAACCAACGAACCAACGAACCAACGAACCAACGAACCAACGAACCAACGAACCAACGAACCAACGAACCAACGAACCAACGAACCAACGAACCAACGAACCAACGAACCAACGAACCAACGAAACAACGACCAACGAAACAACGAACAAACGAAAAAACGAGAAAACGAACAAACGAACAAACGAACAAACGAACAAACGAATAAATGAACAAACGAACAAACGAACAATCGAACAATCGAACAAACGAACAAACGAACAAACGAACAAACGAACAAACGAACAAACGAACAAACGAACAAACGAACAAACGAACAAACGAACAAACGAACAAACGAACAAACGAACAAACGAACAAACGAACAAACGAACAAACGAACAAACGAACAAACGAACAAACGAACAAACGAACAAACGAACAAACGAACAAACGAACAAACGAACAAACGAACAAACGAACAAACGAACAAACGAACAAACGAACAAACGAACAAACGAAAAAACGAACAAACGAACAAACGAACCAACGAACAAACGAACAAACGAACAAACGAACAAACGAACAAACGAACAAACGAACAAACGAACAAACGAACAAACGAACAAAGGAACAAACGAACAATCGAACAAAGAGACAAAGAAACAAAGAAAAAACGAACCAACGAACCAACGAACCAACGAACCAACGAACCAACGTACCAACGAACCAACGAAACAACGAACCAACGAACCAACGAACCAACGAACCAACGAACCAACGAACCAGCGAACAAACGAACAAACGAACCAACGAACCAACGAACCAACGGACCAACCAACCAACGAACCAACGAACCAACGAACCAACGAACCAACGAACCAACGAACCAACGAACCAACGCACCAACGAACCAACGAACCAACGAACCAACGAACCAACGAACCAACGAACCAACGAACCAACGAACCAACGAACCAACGAACCAACGAACCAACGAAACAACGACCAACGAAACAACGAACCAACGAACAAAGAAAGAAAGAAACAAAGAAACAAACGAACCAACGAACCAACGAACCAACGAACCAACGAACCAACGAACCAACGAACCAACGAACCAACGAACCAACAAACCAACGAACCAACGAACCAACGAAACAACGAACCAACGAACAAAGAAAGAAAGAAACAAAGAAACAAACGAACCAACGAACCAACGAACCAACGAACCAACGAACCAACGAACCAACGAACCAACGAACCAACGAACAAACGAAAAAACGACAAAACAAACAAACGAACAAACGAACAAACGAACAAACGAACAAACGAACAAACGAACAAACGAATAAAAGAACAAATGAAGAAACGAACAATCGAAGAAACGAACAAACGATCAAACGAACAAACGAACAAACGAACAAACGAACAATCGAACAAAGAGACAAAGAAACAAAGAAACAGAGAAAAACGAACCAACGAACCAACGAACCAACGAACCAACGTACCAACGAACCAACGAACCAACGAACCAACGAACCAACGAACCAACGAACCAACGAACCAGCGAACAAACGAACAAACGAACCAACGAACCAACGAACCAACGAACCAACGGACCAACCAACCAACGAACCAACGAACCAACGAACCAACGAACCAACGAACCAACGAACCAACGAAACAACGACCAACGAAACAACGAACCAACGAACCAACGAACCAACGAACCAACGAACAAACGAACAAACGAACAAACGAACAAACGAACAAACGAACAAACGAACAAACGAATAAAAGAACAAACGAATAAAAGAACAAATGAAGAAACGAACAATCGAAGAAACGAACAAACGATCAAACGAACAAACGAACAAACGAACAAACGAACAATCGAACAAAGAGACAAAGAAACAAAGAAACAGAGAAAAAACGAACCAACGAACCAACGAACCAACGAACCAACGAACCAACGAACCAACGAACCAACGAACCAACGAACCAACGAACCAACGAACCAACGAACCAACGAACCAACGAACCAACGAACCAACGAACCAACGAACCAACGAACCAACGAACCAACGAAACAACGACCAACGAAACAACGAACAAACGAAAAAACGAGAAAACGAACAAACGAACAAACGAACAAACGAACAAACGAATAAATGAACAAACGAACAAACGAACAATCGAACAATCGAACAAACGAACAAACGAACAAACGAACAAACGAACAAACGAACAAACGAACAAACGAACAAACGAACAAACGAACAAACGAACAAACGAACAAACGAACAAACGAACAAACGAACAAACGAACAAACGAACAAACGAACAAACGAACAAACGAACAAACGAACAAACGAACAAACGAACAAACGAACAAACGAACAAACGAACAAACGAACAAACGAACAAACGAACAAACGAACAAACGAACAAACGAACAAACGAACAAACGAAAAACGAACAAACGAACAAACGAACCAACGAACAAACGAACAAACGAACAAACGAACAAACGAACAAACGAACAAACGAACAAACGAACAAACGAACAAACGAACAAACGAACAAAGGAACAAACGAACAATCGAACAAAGAGACAAAGAAACAAAGAAAAAACGAACCAACGAACCAACGAACCAACGAACCAACGAACCAACGTACCAACGAACCAACGAAACAACGAACCAACGAACCAACGAACCAACGAACCAACGAACCAACGAACCAGCGAACAAACGAACAAACGAACCAACGAACCAACGAACCAACGGACCAACCAACCAACGAACCAACGAACCAACGAACCAACGAACCAACGAACCAACGAACCAACGAACCAACGCACCAACGAACCAACGAACCAACGAACCAACGAACCAACGAACCAACGAACCAACGAACCAACGAACCAACGAACCAACGAACCAACGAACCAACGAAACAACGACCAACGAAACAACGAACCAACGAACAAAGAAAGAAAGAAACAAAGAAACAAACGAACCAACGAACCAACGAACCAACGAACCAACGAACCAACGAACCAACGAACCAACGAACCAACGAACCAACAAACCAACGAACCAACGAACCAACGAAACAACGAACCAACGAACAAAGAAAGAAAGAAACAAAGAAACAAACGAACCAACGAACCAACGAACCAACGAACCAACGAACCAACGAACCAACGAACCAACGAACCAACGAACAAACGAAAAAACGACAAAACAAACAAACGAACAAACGAACAAACGAACAAACGAACAAACGAACAAACGAACAAACGAATAAAAGAACAAATGAAGAAACGAACAATCGAAGAAACGAACAAACGATCAATCGAACAAACGAACAAACGAACAAACGAACAATCGAACAAAGAGACAAAGAAACAAAGAAACAGAGAAAAAACGAACCAACGAACCAACGAACCAACGAACCAACGTACCAACGAACCAACGAAACAACGAACCAACGAACCAACGAACCAACGAACCAACGAACCAACGAACCAACGAACCAACGAAACAACGACCAACGAAACAACGAACAAACGAAAAAACGAGAAAACGAACAAACGAACAAACGAACAAACGAACAAACGAACAAACGAATAAATGAACAAACGAACAAACGAACAATCGAACAATCGAACAAACGAACAAACGAACAAACGAACAAACGAACAAACGAACAAACGAACAAACGAACAAACGAACAAACGAACAAACGAACAAACGAACAAACGAACAAACGAACAAACGAACAAACGAACAAACGAACAAACGAACAAACGAACAAACGAACAAACGAAAAAACGAACAAACGAACAAACGAACCAACGAACAAACGAACAAACGAACAAACGAACAAACGAACAAACGAACAAACGAACAAACGAACAAACGAACAAAGGAACAAACGAACAATCGAACAAAGAGACAAAGAAACTAAGAAAAAACGAACCAACGAACCAACGAACCAACGAACCAACGAACCAACGTACCAACGAACCAACGAAACAACGAACCAACGAACCAACGAACCAACGAACCAACGAACCAACGAACCAGCGAACAAACGAACAAACGAACCAACGAACCAACGAACCAACGGACCAACCAACCAACGAACCAACGAACCAACGAACCAACGAACCAACGAACCAACGAACCAACGCACCAACGAACCAACGAACCAACGAACCAACGAACCAACGAACCAACGAACCAACGAACCAACGAACCAACGAACCAACGAACCAACGAACCAACGAAACAACGACCAACGAAACAACGAACCAACGAACAAAGAAAGAAAGAAACAAAGAAACAAACGAACCAACGAACCAACGAACCAACGAACCAACGAACCAACGAACCAACGAACCAACGAACCAACGAACCAACAAACCAACGAACCAACGAACCAACGAAACAACGAACCAACGAACAAAGAAAGAAAGAAACAAAGAAACAAACGAACCAACGAACCAACGAACCAACGAACCAACGAACCAACGAACAAACGAACAAACGAACAAACGAACAAACGAACAAACGAACAAACGAACAAACGAACAAACGAACAAACGAACAAACGAACAAACGAACAAACGAACAAACGAACAAACGAACAAACGAACAAACGAACAAACGAAAAAACGAACAAACGAACAAACGAACCAACGAACAAACGAACAAACGAACAAACGAACAAACGAACAAACGAACAAACGAACAAAGGAACAAACGAACAATCGAACAAAGAGACAAAGAAACTAAGAAAAAACGAACCAACGAACCAACGAACCAACGAACCAACGAACCAACGTACCAACGAACCAACGAAACAACGAACCAACGAACCAACGAACCAACGAACCAACGAACCAACGAACCAGCGAACAAACGAACAAACGAACCAACGAACCAACGAACCAACGGACCAACCAACCAACGAACCAACGAACCAACGAACCAACGAACCAACGAACCAACGAACCAACGAAACAACGACCAACGAAACAACGAACCAACGAACCAACGAACCAACGAACCAACGAACAAACGAACAAACGAACAAACGAACAAACGAACAAACGAACAAACGAACAAACGAATAAAAGAACAACGAATAAAAGAACAAATGAAGAAACGAACAATCGAAGAAACGAACAAACGATCAAACGAACAAACGAACAAACGAACAAACGAACAATCGAACAAAGAGACAAAGAAACAAAGAAACAGAGAAAAAACGAACCAACGAACCAACGAACCAACGAACCAACGAACCAACGAACCAACGAACCAACGAACCAACGAACCAACGAACCAACGAACCAACGAACCAACGAACCAACGAACCAACGAACCAACGAAACAACGACCAACGAAACAACGAACAAACGAAAAAACGAGAAAACGAACAAACGAACAAACGAACAAACGAACAAACGAATAAATGAACAAACGAACAAACGAACAATCGAACAATCGAACAAACGAACAAACGAACAAACGAACAAACGAACAAACGAACAAACGAACAAACGAACAAACGAACAAACGAACAAACGAACAAACGAACAAACGAACAAACGAACAAACGAACAAACGAACAAACGAACAAACGAACAAACGAACAAACGAACAAACGAACAAACGAACAAACGAACAAACGAACAAACGAACAAACGAACAAACGAACAAACGAACAAACGAACAAACGAACAAACGAACAAACGAAAAAACGAACAAACGAACAAACGAACCAACGAACAAACGAACAAACGAACAAACGAACAAACGAACAAACGAACAAACGAACAAACGAACAAACGAACAAACGAACAAAGGAACAAACGAACAATCGAACAAAGAGACAAAGAAACAAAGAAAAAACGAACCAACGAACCAACGAACCAACGAACCAACGAACCAACGTACCAACGAACCAACGAAACAACGAACCAACGAACCAACGAACCAACGAACCAACGAACCAACGAACCAGCGAACAAACGAACAAACGAACCAACGAACCAACGAACCAACGGACCAACCAACCAACGAACCAACGAACCAACGAACCAACGAACCAACGAACCAACGAACCAACGAACCAACGCACCAACGAACCAACGAACCAACGAACCAACGAACCAACGAACCAACGAACCAACGAACCAACGAACCAACGAACCAACGAACCAACGAACCAACGAAACAACGACCAACGAAACAACGAACCAACGAACAAAGAAAGAAAGAAACAAAGAAACAAACGAACCAACGAACCAACGAACCAACGAACCAACGAACCAACGAACCAACGAACCAACGAACCAACGAACCAACAAACCAACGAACCAACGAACCAACGAAACAACGAACCAACGAACAAAGAAAGAAAGAAACAAAGAAACAAACGAACCAACGAACCAACGAACCAACGAACCAACGAACCAACGAACCAACGAACCAACGAACCAACGAACAAACGAAAAAACGACAAAACAAACAAACGAACAAACGAACAAACGAACAAACGAACAAACGAACAAACGAACAAACGAATAAAAGAACAAATGAAGAAACGAACAATCGAAGAAACGAACAAACGATCAAACGAACAAACGAACAAACGAACAAACGAACAAACGAACAATCGAACAAAGAGACAAAGAAACAAAGAAACAGAGAAAAAACGAACCAACGAACCAACGAACCAACGAACCAACGTACCAACGAACCAACGAAACAACGAACCAACGAACCAACGAACCAACGAACCAACGAACCAACGAACCAACGAACCAACGAAACAACGACCAACGAAACAACGAACAAACGAAAAAACGAGAAAACGAACAAACGAACAAACGAACAAACGAACAAACGAACAAACGAATAAATGAACAAACGAACAAACGAACAATCGAACAATCGAACAAACGAACAAACGAACAAACGAACAAACGAACAAACGAACAAACGAACAAACGAACAAACGAACAAACGAACAAACGAACAAACGAACAAACGAACAAACGAACAAACGAACAAACGAACAAACGAACAAACGAACAAACGAACAAACGAACAAACGAACAAACGAACAAACGAACAAACGAACAAACGAAAAAACGAACAAACGAACAAACGAACCAACGAACAAACGAACAAACGAACAAACGAACAAACGAACAAACGAACAAACGAACAAACGAACAAACGAACAAAGGAACAAACGAACAATCGAACAAAGAGACAAAGAAACTAAGAAAAAACGAACCAACGAACCAACGAACCAACGAACCAACGAACCAACGTACCAACGAACCAACGAAACAACGAACCAACGAACCAACGAACCAACGAACCAACGAACCAACGAACCAGCGAACAAACGAACAAACGAACCAACGAACCAACGAACCAACGGACCAACCAACCAACGAACCAACGAACCAACGAACCAACGAACCAACGAACCAACGAACCAACGAACCAACGCACCAACGAACCAACGAACCAACGAACCAACGAACCAACGAACCAACGAACCAACGAACCAACGAACCAACGAACCAACGAACCAACGAACCAACGAAACAACGACCAACGAAACAACGAACCAACGAACAAAGAAAGAAAGAAACAAAGAAACAAACGAACCAACGAACCAACGAACCAACGAACCAACGAACCAACGAACCAACGAACCAACGAACCAACGAACCAACAAACCAACGAACCAACGAACCAACGAAACAACGAACCAACGAACAAAGAAAGAAAGAAACAAAGAAACAAACGAACCAACGAACCAACGAACCAACGAACCAACGAACCAACGAACCAACGAACCAACGAACCAACGAACCAACGAACAAACGAAAAAACGACAAAACAAACAAACGAACAAACGAACAAACGAACAAACGAACAAACGAACAAACGAACAAACGAACAAACGAACAAACGAACAAACGAACAAACGAATAAAAGAACAAATGAAGAAACGAACAATCGAAGAAACGAACAAACGATCAAACGAACAAACGAACAAACGAACAAACGAACAATCGAACAAAGAGACAAAGAAACAAAGAAACAGAGAAAAAACGAACCAACGAACCAACGAACCAACGAACCAACGAACCAACGAACCAACGAACAAACGAACAAACGAACAAACGAACAAAGGAACAAACGAACAATCGAACAAAGAGACAAAGAAACAAAGAAAAAACGAACCAACGAACCAACGAACCAACGAACCAACGAACCAACGAACCAACGTACCAACGAACCAACGAAACAACGAACCAACGAACCAACGAACCAACGAACCAACGAACCAACGAACCAGCGAACAAACGAACAAACGAACCAACGAACCAACGAACCAACGGACCAACCAACCAACGAACCAACGAACCAACGAACCAACGAACCAACGAACCAACGAACCAACGCACCAACGAACCAACGAACCAACGAACCAACGAACCAACGAACCAACGAACCAACGAACCATCGAACCAACGAACCAACGAACCAACGAACCAACGAACCAACGAAACAACGACCAACGAAACAACGAACCAACGAACAAAGAAAGAAAGAAACAAAGAAACAAACGAACCAACGAACCAACGAACCAACGAACCAACGAACCAACGAACCAACGAACCAACGAACCAACAAACCAACGAACCAACGAACCAACGAAACAACGAACCAACGAACCAACGAACCAACGAACCAACGAACCAACAAACCAACGAACCAACGAACCAACGAAACAACGAACCAACGAACAAAGAAAGAAAGAAACAAAGAAACAAACGAACCAACGAACCAACGAACCAACGAACCAACGAACCAACGAACCAACGAACCAACGAACCAACGAACCAACGAACCAACGAACCAACGAACAAACGAAAAAACGACAAAACAAACAAACGAACAAACGAACAAACGAACAAACGAAACAACGAACCAACGAACAAAGAAAGAAAGAAACAAAGAAACAAACGAACCAACGAACCAACGAACCAACGAACCAACGAACCAACGAACCAACGAACCAACGAACCAACAAACCAACGAACCAACGAACCAACGAACCAACGAACCAACGAACCAACGAACCAACGAACCAACGAACCAACAAACCAACGAACCAACGAACCAACGAAACAACGAACCAACGAACAAAGAAAGAAAGAAACAAAGAAACAAAGAAACAAACGAACCAACGAACCAACGAACCAACGAACCAACGAACCAACGAACCAACGAACCAACGAACCAACGAACCAACGAACCAACGAACCAACGAACCAACGAACCAACGAACCAACGAACAAACGAAAAAACGACAAAACAAACAAACGAACAAACGAACAAACGAACAAACGAACAAACGAACAAACGAACAAACGAACAAACGAATAAAAGAACAAATGAAGAAACGAACAATCGAAGAAACGAACAAACGATCAAACGAACAAACGAACAAACGAACAAACGAACAATCGAACAAAGAGACAAAGAAACAAAGAAACAGAGAAAAAACGAACCAACGAACCAACGAACCAACGAACCAACGAACCAACGAACCAACGAACCAACGAACCAACGAACCAACGAACCAACGAACCAACGAACCAACGAACCAACGAACCAACGAACCAACGAAACAACGACCAACGAAACAACGAACAAACGAAAAAGCGAGAAAACGAACAAACGAACAAACGAACAAACGAACAAACGAATAAATGAACAAACGAACAAACGAACAATCGAACAATCGAACAAACGAACAAACGAACAAACGAACAAACGAACAAACGAACAAACGAACAAACGAACAAACGAACAAACGAACAAACGAACAAACGAACAAACGAACAAACGAACAAACGAACAAACGAACAAACGAACAAACGAACAAACGAACAAACGAACAAACGAACAAACGAACAAACGAACAAACGAACAAACGAACAAACGAACAAACGAACAAACGAACAAACGAACAAACGAACAAACGAACAAACGAACAAACGAACAAACGAACAAACGAACAAACGAACAAACGAACAAACGAACAAACGAACAAACGAACAAACGAAAAAACGAACAAACGAACAAACGAACCAACGAACAAACGAACAAACGAACAAACGAACAAACGAACAAACGAACAAACGAACAAACGAACAAACGAACAAAGGAACAAACGAACAATCGAACAAAGAGACAAAGAAACAAAGAAAAAACGAACCAACGAACCAACGAACCAACGAACCAACGAACCAACGTACCAACGAACCAACGAAACAACGAACCAACGAACCAACGAACCAACGAACCAACGAACCAACGAACCAGCGAACAAACGAACAAACGAACCAACGAACCAACGAACCAACGGACCAACCAACCAACGAACCAACGAACCAACGAACCAACGAACCAACGAACCAACGAACCAACGCACCAACGAACCAACGAACCAACGAACCAACGAACCAACGAACCAACGAACCAACGAACCAACGAACCAACGAACCAACGAACCAACGAACCAACGAACCAACGAAACAACGACCAACGAAACAACGAACCAACGAACAAAGAAAGAAAGAAACAAAGAAACAAACGAACCAACGAACCAACGAACCAACGAACCAACGAACCAACGAACCAACGAACCAACGAACCAACGAACCAACAAACCAACGAACCAACGAACCAACGAAACAACGAACCAACGAACAAAGAAAGAAAGAAACAAAGAAACAAACGAACCAACGAACCAACGAACCAACGAACCAACGAACCAACGAACCAACGAACCAACGAAACAACGACCATCGAAACAACGAACAAACGAAAAAACGAGAAAACGAACAAACGAACAAACGAACAAACGAACAAACGAACAAACGAACAAACGAACAAATGAACAAACGAACAAACGAACAATCGAACAATCGAACAAACGAACAAACGAACAAACGAACAAACGAACAAACGAACAAACGAACAAACGAACAAACGAACAAACGAACAAACGAACAAACGAACAAACGAACAAACGAACAAACGAACAAACGAACAAACGAACAAACGAAAAAACGAACAAACGAACAAACGAACAAACGAACAAACGAACAAACGAACAAACGAACAAACGAACAAACGAAAAAACGAACAAACGAACAAACGAACCAACGAACCAACGAACAAACGAAGAAACGAATAAACGAACAAAAGAACAAACGAACAAACGAACAAACGAACAAACGAACAAACGAACAAACGAACAAACGAACAAACGAACAATCGAACAAACGAACAAACGAACCAACGAACCAACGAACCAACGAACCAACGAACCAACGAACCAACGAAACAACGAACCAACGAACCAACGAACCAACGAACCAACGAACCAACGAACCAACGAACCAACGAACCAACGAACCAACGAACCAACGAACCAACGAACCAACGAACCAACAAACCAACGAACCAACGAACCAACGAAACAACGAACCAACGAACAAAGAAAGAAAGAAACAAAGAAACAAACGAACCAACGAACCAACGAACCAACGAACCAACGAACCAACGAACCAACGAACCAACGAACCAACGAACCAACGAACCAACGAACAAACGAAAAAACGACAAAACAAACAAACGAACAAACGAACAAACGAACAAACGAACAAACGAACAAACGAACAAACGAACAAACGAATAAAAGAACAAATGAAGAAACGAACAATCGAAGAAACGAACAAACGATCAAACGAACAAACGAACAAACGAACAAACGAACAAACGAACAATCGAACAAAGAGACAAAGAAACAAAGAAACAGAGAAAAAACGAACCAACGAACCAACGAACCAACGAACCAACGAACCAACGAACCAACGAACCAACGAACCAACGAACCAACGAACCAACGAACCAACGAACCAACGAACCAACGAACCAACGAACCAACGAACCAACGAACCAACGAAACAACGACCAACGAAACAACGAACAAACGAAAAAACGAGAAAACGAACAAACGAACAAACGAACAAACGAACAAACGAATAAATGAACAAACGAACAAACGAACAATCGAACAATCGAACAAACGAACAAACGAACAAACGAACAAACGAACAAACGAACAAACGAACAAACGAACAAACGAACAAACGAACAAACGAACAAACGAACAAACGAACAAACGAACAAACGAACAAACGAACAAACGAACAAACGAACAAACGAAAAAACGAACAAACGAACCAACGAACCAACGAACCAACGAACCAACGAACCAACGAACCAACGCACCAACGAACCAACGAACCAACGAACCAACGAACCAACGAACCAACGAACCAACGAACCAACGAACCAACGAACCAACGAACCAACGAACCAACGAAACAACGACCAACGAAACAACGAAACAACGAACAAAGAAAGAAAGAAACAAAGAAACAAACGAACCAACGAACCAACGAACCAACGAACCAACGAACCAACGAACCAACGAACCAACGAACCAACAAACCAACGAACCAACGAACCAACGAAACAACGAACCAACGAACAAAGAAAGAAAGAAACAAAGAAACAAACGAACCAACGAACCAACGAACCAACGAACCAACGAACCAACGAACCAACGAACCAACGAACCAACGAACCAACGAACCAACGAACCAACGAACCAACGAACCAACGAACCAACGAACCAACGAACCAACGAACCAACGAACCAACGAACCAACGAACCAACGAACCAACGAACCAACGAACCAACGAACCAACGAACCAACGAACCAACGAACCAACGAACCAACGAACCAACGAACCAACGAACCAACGAACCAACGAACAAACGAACAAACGAACAAACGAACAAACGAACAAACGAATAAAAGAACAAACGAACAAACGAACAAACGAACAATCGAACAAACGAATAAACGAACAAACGAACAAACGAACAAACGAACAAACGAACAAACGAACAAACGAACAAACGAACAAACGAACAAACGAACAAACGAACAAACGAACAAACGAACAAACGAACAAACGAACAAACGAACAAACGAACAAACGAACAAACGAACAAACGAACAAACGAACAAAGGAACAAACGAACAATCGAACAAAGAGACAAAGAAACAAAGAAAAACGAACCAACGAACCAACGAACCAACGAACCAACGAACCAACGAACCAACGAACCAACGAACCAACGTACCAACGAACCAACGAAACAACGAACCAACGAACCAACGAACCAACGAACCAACGAACCAACGAACCAGCGAACAAACGAACAAACGAACCAACGAACCAACGAACCAACGGACCAACCAACCAACGAACCAACGAACCAACGAACCAACGAACCAACGAACCAACGAACCAACGAACCAACGCACCAACGAACCAACGAACCAACGAACCAACGAACCAACGAACCAACGAACCAACGAACCAACGAACCAACGAACCAACGAACCAACGAACCAACGAAACAACGACCAACGAAACAACGAACAAACGAAAAAACGACAAAACGAACAAACGAACAAACGAACAAACGAACAAACGAATAAACGAACAAACGAACAAACGAACAATCGAACAATCGAACAAACGAACAAACGAACAAACGAACAAACGAACAAACGAACAAACGAGCAAACGAACAAACGAACAAACGAACAAACGAACAAACGAACAAACGAACAAACGAACAAACGAACAAACGAACAAACGAAGAAACGAAGAAACGAACAAACGAAGAAACGAGTAAACGAACAAACGAACAAACGAACAAACGAACAAACGAACAAACGAACAAACGAACAAACGAACAAACGAACAAACGAACAAACGAACAAACGAACAAACGAACAAACGAACAAACGAACAAACGAACAATCGAACAAACGAACAAACGAACCAACGAACCAACGAACCAACGAACCAACGAAACAACGAACAAACGAAAAAACGACAAAACGAACAAACGAACAAACGAACAAACGAACAAACGAATAAAGGAACAAACGAACAAACGAACAATCGAACAATCGAACAAACGAACAAACGAACAAACGAACAAACGAACAAACGAACAAACGAACAAACGAACAAACGAACAAACGAACAAACGAACAAACGAACAAACGAACAAACGAACAAACGAACAAACGAACAAACGAACAAACGAACAAACGAACAAACGAACAAACGAACAAACGAACAAACGAACAAACGAACAAACGAACAAACGAACAAACGAACAAACGAACAAACGAACAAACGAACAAACGAACAAACGAACAAACGAACAAACGAACAAACGAACAAACGAACAAACGAACAAACGAACAAACGAACAAACGAACAAACGAACAAACGAACAAACGAACAAACGAACAAACGAACAAACGAACCAACGAACCAACGAACCAACGAACAAACGAAGAAACGAATAAACGAACAAACGAACAAACGAACAAACGAACAAACGAACAAACGAACAAACGAACAAACGAACAAACGAACAAACGAACAAACGAACAAACGAACAAACGAACAAACGAACAAACGAACAAACGAACAAACGAACAAACGAACAAACGAACAAACGAACAAACGAACAAACGAACAAACGAACAAACGAACAATCGAACAAACGAACAATCGAACAAACGAACAAACGAACCAACGAACCAACGAACCAACGAACCAACGAACCAACGAACCAACGAACCAACGAACCAACGAACCAACGAACCAACGAACCAACGAACCAACGAACCAACGAACCAACGAACCAACGAACCAACGAACCAACGAACCAACGCACCAACGAACCAACGAACCAACGAACCAACGAACCAACGAACCAACGAACCAACGAACCAACGAACCAACGAACAAACGACAAAACGAACAAACGAACAAACGAACCAACGAACCACCGAACAAACGAAGAAACGAATAAACGAACAAACGAACAAACGAACAAACGAACAAACGAACAAACGAACAAACGAACAAACGAACAAACGAACAAACGAACAAACGAACAAACGAACAAACGAACAAACGAACAAACGAACAATCGAACAAACGAACAAACGAACCAACGAACCAACGAACCAACGAACCAACGAAACAACGAACCAACGAACCAACGAACCAACGAACCAACGAACCAACGAACCAACGAACCAACGAACCAACGAACCAACGAACCAACGAACCAACGAACCAACGAACCAACGAACCAACGAACCAACGAACCAACGAACCAACGAACCAACGAACAAACGAACAAACGAATAAAAGAACCAACGAACCAACGAACCAACGAACCAACGAACCAACGAACAAAGAAAGAAAGAAACAAAGAAACAAACGAACCAACGAACCAACGAACCAACGAAACAACGAACCAACGAACCAACGAACCAACGAACCAACGAACAAACGAAAAAACGACAAAACAAACAAACGAACAAACGAACAAACGAACAAACGAACAAACGAACAAACGAACAAACGAACAAACGAACAATCGAACAAACGAACAAACGAACCAACGAACCAACGAACCAACGAACCAACGAAACAACGAACAAACGAAAAAACGACAAAACGAACAAACGAACAAACGAACAAACGAACAAACGAATAAATGAACAAACGAACAAACGAACAATCGAACAATCGAACAAACGAACAAACGAACAAACGAACAAACGAACAAACGAACAAACGAACAAACGAACAAACGAACAAACGAACAAACGAACAAACGAACAAACGAACAAACGAACAAACGAACAAACGAACAAACGAACAAACGAACAAACGAACAAACGAACAAACGAACAAACGAACAAACGAACAAACGAACAAACGAACAAACGAACAAACGAACAAACGAACAAACGAACAAACGAACAAACGAACAAACGAACAATCGAACAATCGAACAAACGAACAAACGAACAAACGAACAAACGAACAAACGAACAAACGAACAAACGAACAAACGAACAAACGAACAAACGAACAAACGAACAAACGAACAAACGAACAAACGAACAAACGAACAAACGAACAATCGAACAAACGAACAAACGAACCAACGAACCAACGAACCAACGAACCAACGAACCAACGAACCAACGAACCAACGAACCAACGAACCAACGAACCAACGAACCAACGAACCAACGAACCAACGAACCAACGAACCAACGCACCAACGAACCAACGAACCAACGAACCAACGAACAAACGAACAAACGAACAAACGAATAAAAGAACAAATGAAGAAACGAACAATCGAACAATCGAACAAACGAACAAACGAACAAACGAACAAACGAACAAACGAACAAACGAACAAACGAACAAACGAACAAACGAACAAACGAACAAACGAACAAACGAACAAACGAAGAAACGAACAAACGAACAAACGAACAAACGAAGAAACGAACAAACGAACAAACGAACAAACGAACAAACGAACAAACGAAACAACGAACAAACGAAAAAACGACAAAACGAACAAACGAACAAACGAACAAACGAACAAACGAATAAATGAACAAACGAACAAACGAACAATCGAACAATCGAACAAACGAACAAACGAACAAACGAACAAACGAACAAACGAACAAACGAACAAACGAACAAACGAACAAACGAACAAACGAACAAACGAACAAACGAACAAACGAACAAACGAACAAACGAACAAACGAACAAACGAACAAACGAACAAACGAACAAACGAACAAACGAACAAACGAAAAAACGAACAAACGAACAAACGAACCAACGAACAAACGAAGAAACGAATAAACGAACAAACGAACAAACGAACAAACGAACAAACGAATAAAAGAACAAATGAAGAAACGAACAAACGAAGAAACGAATAAACGAACAAACGAACCAACGAACCAACGAACCAACGAACAAACGAACAAACGAACAATCGAACAAACGAACAAACGAACAAACGAACAAACGAACCAACGAACAAACGACAAAACGAACAAACGAACAAACGAACCAACGAACCAACGAACAAACGAAGATACGAATAAACGAACAAACGAACAAACGAACAAACGAACAAACGAACAAACGAACAAACGAACAAACGAACAAACGAACGAACGAACAAACGAACAAACGAACAAACGAACAATCGAACAAACGAACAAACGAACCAACGAACCAACGAACCAACGAACCAACGAAACAACGAACCAACGAACCAACGAACCAACGAACCAACGAACCAACGAACCAACGAACCAACGAACCAACGAACCAACGAACCAACGAACCAACGAACCAACGAACCAACGAACAAACGAACAAACGAATAAAAGAACCAACGAACCAACGAACCAACGAACCAACGAACCAACGAACCAACGAACAAAGAAAGAAAGAAACAAAGAAACAAACGAACCAACGAACCAACGAACCAACGAACCAACGAACCAACGAACCAACGAACCAACGAACCAACGAACCAACGAACAAACGAAAAAACGACAAAACAAACAAACGAACAAACGAACAAACGAACAAACGAACAAACGAACAAACGAACAAACGAACAAACGAACAAACGAACAATCGAACAAACGAACAAACGAACCAACGAACCAACGAACCAACGAACCAACGAAACAACGAACAAACGAAAAAACGACAAAACGAACAAACGAACAAACGAACAAACGAACAAACGAATAAATGAACAAACGAACAAACGAACAATCGAACAATCGAACAAACGAACAAACGAACAAACGAACAAACGAACAAACGAACAAACGAACCAACGAACAAACGACAAAACGAACAAACGAACAAACGAACCAACGAACCACCGAACAAACGAAGAAACGAATAAACGAACAAACGAACAAACGAACAAACGAACAAACGAACAAACGAACAAACGAACAAACGAACAAACGAACAAACGAACAAACGAACAATCGAACAAACGAACAAACGAACCAACGAACCAACGAACCAACGAACCAACGAAACAACGAACCAACGAACCAACGAACCAACGAACCAACGAACCAACGAACCAACGAA
Source organism: Andrena cerasifolii (assembly GCF_050908995.1). Taxonomy (NCBI): domain Eukaryota; kingdom Metazoa; phylum Arthropoda; class Insecta; order Hymenoptera; family Andrenidae; genus Andrena; species Andrena cerasifolii. Next base: position 32,150 of record NW_027485431.1, read on the forward strand.
CCAACGAACCAACGAACCAACGAACCAACGAACCAACGAACCAACGAACCAACGAACCAACGAACCAACGAACCAACGTACCAACGAACCAACGAAACAACGAACCAACGAACAAACGAACAAACGAACAAACGAACAAACGAACAATCGAACAAACGAACAAACGAACCAACGAACAAACGAACAAACGAACAAACGAACAAACGAACAAACGAACAAACGAACAAACGAACAAACGAACAAACGAACAAACGAACAAACGAACAAACGAACAAACGAACAATCGAACAAACGAACAAACGAACCAACGAACCAACGAACCAACGAACCAACGAAACAACGAACAAACGAAAAAACGACAAAACGAACAAACGAACAAACGAACAAACGAACAAACGAATAAAGGAACAAACGAACAAACGAACAATCGAACAATCGAACAAACGAACAAACGAACAAACGAACAAACGAACAAACGAACAAACGAACAAACGAACAAACGAACAAACGAACAAACGAACAAACGAACAAACGAAAAAACGAACAAACGAACAAACGAACAAACGAACAAACGAACAAACGAACAAACGAACAAACGAACAAACGAACAAACGAACAAACGAACAAACGAACAAACGAACAAACGAACAAACGAACAAACGAACAAACGAACAAACGAACAAACGAACAAACGAACAAACGAACAAACGAACAAACGAACAAACGAACAAACGAACAAACGAACAAACGAACAAACGAACAAACGAACAAACGAACAAACGAAAAAACGAACAAACGAACAAACGAACCAACGAACCAACGAACAAACGAAGAAACGAATAAACGAACAAACGAACAAACGAACAAACGAACAAACGAACCAACGAACCAACGCACCAACGAACCAACGAACCAACGAACCAACGAACCAACGAACCAACGAACCAACGAACCAACGAACCAACGAACAAACGACAAAACGAACAAACGAACAAACGAACCAACGAACCACCGAACAAACGAAGAAACGAATAAACGAACAAACGAACAAACGAACAAACGAACAAACGAACAAACGAACAAACGAACAAACGAACAAACGAACAAACGAACAAACGAACAAACGAACAAACGAACAAACGAACAAACGAACAAACGAACAAACGAACAATCGAACAAACGAACAAACGAACCAACGAACCAACGAACCAACGAACCAACGAAACAACGAACCAACGAACCAACGAACCAACGAACCAACGAACCAACGAACCAACGAACCAACGAACCAACGAACCAACGAACCAACGAACCAACGAACCAACGAACCAACGAACCAACGAACCAACGAACCAACGAACAAACGAACATACGAATAAAAGAACCAACGAACCAACGAACCAACGAACCAACGAACCAACGAACAAAGAAAGAAAGAAACAAAGAAACAAACGAACCAACGAACCAACGAACCAACGAAACAACGAACCAACGAACCAACGAACCAACGAACCAACGAACAAACGAAAAAACGACAAAACAAACAAACGAACAAACGAACAAACGAACAAACGAACAAACGAACAAACGAACAAACGAACAAACGAACAATCGAACAAACGAACAAACGAACCAACGAACCAACGAACCAACGAACCAACGAAACAACGAACAAACGAAAAAACGACAAAACGAACAAACGAACAAACGAACAAACGAACAAACGAATAAATGAACAAACGAACAAACGAACAATCGAACAATCGAACAAACGAACAAACGAACAAACGAACAAACGAACAAACGAACAAACGAACAAACGAACAAACGAACAAACGAACAAACGAACAAACGAACAAACGAACAAACGAACAAACGAACAAACGAACAAACGAACAAACGAACAAACGAACAAACGAACAAACGAACAAACGAACAAACGAACAAACGAACAAACGAACAAACGAACAAACGAACAAACGAACAAACGAACAAACGAACAAACGAACAAACGAACAATCGAACAATCGAACAAACGAACAAACGAACAAACGAACAAACGAACAAACGAACAAACGAACAAACGAACAAACGAACAAACGAACGAACGAACAAACGAACAAACGAACAAACGAACAAACGAACAAACGAACCAACGAACAATCGAACAAACGAACAAACGAACCAACGAACCAACGAACCAACGAACCAACGAACCAACGAACCAACGAACCAACGAACCAACGAACCAACGAACCAACGAACCAACGAACCAACGAACCAACGAACCAACGAACCAACGCACCAACGAACCAACGAACCAACGAACCAACGAACAAACGAACAAACGAACAAACGAATAAAAGAACAAATGAAGAAACGAACAAACGAACAAACGAACAAACGAACAAACGAACAAACGAACAAACGAACAAACGAACAAACGAACAAACGAACAAACGAACAAACGAACAAACGAACAAACGAAGAAACGAACAAACGAACAAACGAACAAACGAACAAACGAACAAACGAAACAACGAACAAACGAAAAAACGACAAAACGAACAAACGAACAAACGAACAAACGAACAAACGAATAAATGAACAAACGAACAAACGAACAATCGAACAATCGAACAATCGAACAAACGAACAAACGAACAAACGAACAAACGAACAAACGAACAAACGAACAAACGAACAAACGAACAAACGAACAAACGAACAAACGAACAAACGAACAAACGAACAAACGAACAAACGAACAAACGAACAAACGAACAAACGAACAAACGAACAAACGAACAAACGAACAAACGAAAAAACGAACAAACGAACAAACGAACCAACGAACAAACGAAGAAACGAATAAACGAACAAACGAACAAACGAACAAACGAACAAACGAATAAAAGAACAAATGAAGAAACGAACAAACGAAGAAACGAATAAACGAACAAACGAACCAACGAACCAACGAACCAACGAACAAACGAACAAACGAACAATCGAACAAACGAACAAACGAACAAACGAACAAACGAACCAACGAACAAACGACAAAACGAACAAACGAACAAACGAACCAACGAACCAACGAACAAACGAAGATACGAATAAACGAACAAACGAACAAACGAACAAACGAACAAACGAACAAACGAACAAACGAACAAACGAACAAACGAACAAACGAACAAACGAACAAACGAACAAACGAACAAACGAACAATCGAACAAACGAACAAACGAACCAACGAACCAACGAACCAACGAACCAACGAAACAACGAACCAACGAACCAACGAACCAACGAACCAACGAACCAACGAACCAACGAACCAACGAACCAACGAACCAACGAACCAACGAACCAACGAACCAACGAACCAACGAACAAACGAACAAACGAATAAAAGAACCAACGAACCAACGAACCAACGAACCAACGAACCAACGAACCAACGAACAAAGAAAGAAAGAAACAAAGAAACAAACGAACCAACGAACCAACGAACCAACGAACCAACGAACCAACGAACCAACGAACCAACGAACCAACGAACCAACGAACAAACGAAAAAACGACAAAACAAACAAACGAACAAACGAACAAACGAACAAACGAACAAACGAACAAACGAACAAACGAACAAACGAACAAACGAACAAACGAACAATCGAACAAACGAACAAACGAACCAACGAACCAACGAACCAACGAACCAACGAAACAACGAACAAACGAAAAAACGACAAAACGAACAAACGAACAAACGAACAAACGAACAAACGAATAAATGAACAAACGAACAAACGAACAATCGAACAATCGAACAAACGAACAAACGAACAAACGAACAAACGAACAAACGAACAAACGAACCAACGAACAAACGACAAAACGAACAAACGAACAAACGAACCAACGAACCACCGAACAAACGAAGAAACGAATAAACGAACAAACGAACAAACGAACAAACGAACAAACGAACAAACGAACAAACGAACAAACGAACAAACGAACAAACGAACAAACGAACAAACGAACAATCGAACAAACGAACAAACGAACCAACGAACCAACGAACCAACGAACCAACGAAACAACGAACCAACGAACCAACGAACCAACGAACCAACGAACCAACGAACCAACGAACCAACGAACCAACGAACCAACGAACCAACGAACCAACGAACCAACGAACCAACGAACCAACGTACCAACGAACCAACGAAACAACGAACCAACGAACCAACGAACCAACGAACCAACGAACCAACGAACCAGCGAACAAACGAACAAACGAACCAACGAACCAACGAACCAACGGACCAACCAACCAACGAACCAACGAACCAACGAACCAACGAACCAACGAACCAACGAACCAACGCACCAACAAACCAACGAACCAACGAACCAACGAACCAACGAACCAACGAACCAACGAACCAACGAACCAACGAACCAACGAACCAACGAACCAACGAAACAACGACCAACGAAACAACGAACAAACGAAAAAACGACAAAACGAACAAACGAACAAACGAACAAACGAACAAACGAATAAATGAACAAACGAACAAACGAACAATCGAACAATCGAACAAACGAACAAACGAACAAACGAACAAACGAACAAACGAACAAACGAACAAACGAACAAACGAACAAACGAACAAACGAACAAACGAACAAACGAACAAACGAACAAACGAACAAACGAACAAACGAACAAACGAACAAACGAACAAACGAACAAACGAACAAACGAACAAACGAACAAACGAAGAAACGAACAAACGAAGAAACGAGTAAACGAACAAACGAACCAACGAACCAACGAACCAACGAACCAACGAACCAACGAACCAACGAACCAACGAACCATCGAACCAACGAACCAACGAACCAACGAACCAACGAACCAGCGAACAAACGAACAAACGAACCAACGAACCAACGAACCAACGAACCAACGAACCAACGAACCAACGAACAAACGAACAAACGAACAAACGAACAAACGAACAAACGAACAAACGAATAAAAGAACAAACGAACAAACGAACAATCGAACAAACGAATAAACGAACAAACGAACAAACGAACAAACGAACAAACGAACAAACGAACAAACGAACAAACGAACAAACGAACAAACGAACAAACGAACAAACGAACAAACGAACAAACGAACAAACGAACAAACGAACAAACGAACAAACGAACAAACGAACAAACGAACAAACGAACAAACGAACAAACGAACAAACGAACAAAGGAACAAACGAACAATCGAACAAAGAGACAAAGAAACAAAGAAAAAACGAACCAACGAACCAACGAACCAACGAACCAACGAACCAACGAACCAACGAACCAACGAACCAACGTACCAACGAACCAACGAAACAACGAACCAACGAACCAACGAACCAACGAACCAACGAACCAACGAACCAGCGAACAAACGAACAAACGAACAAACGAACAAACGAACAAATGAACAAACGAACAAACGAACAATCGAACAATCGAACAAACGAACAAACGAACAAACGAACAAACGAACAAACGAACAAACGAACAAACGAACAAACGAACAAACGAACAAACGAACAAACGAACAAACGAACAAACGAACAAACGAACAAACGAACAAACGAACAAACGAACAAACGAAAAAACGAACAAACGAACAAACGAACAAACGAACAAACGAACAAACGAACAAACGAACAAACGAACAAACGAAAAAACGAACAAACGAACAAACGAACCAACGAACCAACGAACAAACGAAGAAACGAATAAACGAACAAACGAACAAACGAACAAACGAACAAACGAACAAACGAACAAACGAACAAACGAACAAACGAACAAACGAACAATCGAACAAACGAACAAACGAACCAACGAACCAACGAACCAACGAACCAACGAACCAACGAAACAACGAACCAACGAACCAACGAACCAACGAACCAACGAACCAACGAACCAACGAACCAACGAACCAACGAACCAACGAACCAACGAACCAACGAACCAACGAACCAACAAACCAACGAACCAACGAACCAACGAAACAACGAACCAACGAACAAAGAAAGAAAGAAACAAAGAAACAAACGAACCAACGAACCAACGAACCAACGAACCAACGAACCAACGAACCAACGAACCAACGAACCAACGAACCAACGAACCAACGAACAAACGAAAAAACGACAAA